>NW_027276955.1:0-33189 GCF_030028105.1 Mobula birostris | reverse complement strand
TAATGGAAACACTTTAGGTTAACTACCCACATGATTCTGAGATGTCTGAAAGTTGTTTCATACCTGTGCACATCAAGACAAAAAAGTTGTTTTCTCAGTGCATGCAATGCTTTTACAATACAAATAGTATACATTTCAATTTTACACCAAAGCACTTACTGTAAACCTAATGGAAACACTTTAGGTTAACTTTCCACATGATTATGAGTAGTTTGAAAGTTGTTTCATGGCTGTACAGATCAACACAAAAAAGTTGTTATCTCAGTGCAGGCAATGCTTAAACAATACAACTAGTATACATTTCAATTTTACACCAAAGCACTTACTGCAAACCTAATGGAAACACTTTAGGTTAACTTTCCACATGACTATGAGTAGTTTGAAAGTTGTTCATGGCTGTACACATCAACACAAAAAAGTTGTTATCTCAGTGCAGGCAATGTTTAAACAATACAACTAGTATACATTTCAATTTTACACCAAAGCACTTACTGCAAACCTAATGGAAACACTTTAGGTTAACTTCCCACATGATTCTGAGATGTCTGAAAGTTGTTTCATACCTGTGCACATAAAGACAAAAAAGTTGATTTCACAGTGAATAGAATGCTTTGACATAAAAGTAGTATACATTTCAATTGTACTCAAAAGTCCTGACTGCAAACCTAATGTAAACACATTTGGTTAACTTCCCAGATGAGTATGACTAGGTTTAAAGTTGTTTCATGCCTCAGTTCATCAAGACAAAAAAGTTAATTTCTCAGTACTACTATGCTCTGACTTTAAGGTAGTATACATCTCAATTTTACACCAAAGTTCTTACTGCAAACTAATGGAAACACCTTAGGTTAACTTCCCACATGATTATGAGTAGTTTGAAAGTTGTTTCATGGCTGTACACATCAACACAAAAAAGTTGTTATCTCAGTGCATGCAATGCTTTTACAATACATATAGTATACATTTCAATTTTACACCAAAGCACTTACTGCAAACCTAATGGAAACACCTTAGGTTAACTTTCCACATGATTCTGAGATGTCTGAAAGTTGTTTCATACCTGTGCACATAAAGACAAAAAAGTTCATTTCTCAGTGCATGCAATGCTTAGACAATACAAATAGTATACATTTCAATTTTACACCAAAGCACTTACTCCAAACCCAATGGAAACAACTTAGACTAACTTCCCACATGATTCTGAGATGTCTGAAAGTTGTTTCATACCTGTGCACATCAAGACAAAAAAGTTGTTTTCTCAGTGCATGCAATGCTTTTACAATACAAATAGTATACATTTCAATTTTACACCAAAGCACTTACTGCAAACCTAATGGAAACACCTTAGGTTAACTTTCCACATGATTATGAGTAGTTTCAAAGTTGTTTCATGGCTGTACACATCAACACAAAAAAGTTGTTATCTCAGTGCAGGCAATGCTTAAACAATACAACTAGTATACATTTCAATTTTACACCAAAGCACTTACTGCAAACCTAATGGAAACAACTTAGATTATCTTCCCACATGATTCTGAGATGTCTGAAAGTTGTTTCATACCTCTGGACATCAAGACAAAAAAGTTGTTTTCTCAGTGCATGCAATGCTTTTACAATACATATAGTATACATTTCAATTTTACACCAAAGGACTTACTGCAAACCTAATGGAAACACTTTAGGTTAACTTCCCACATGATTCTGAGATGTCTGAAAGTTGTTTCATACCTGTGCACATAAAGACAAAAAAGTTGTTTTCTCAGTGAGTAGAATGCTTTGACATAAATGTAGTTTCCATTTCAATTGTACTCAAAAGTCCTGACTGCAAACCTAATGGAAACACCTTTGGTTAACTTCCCAGATGAGTATGACTAGTTTTAAAGTTGTTTCATGCCTCAGTTCATCAAGACAAAAAAGTTACTTTCTCAGTACTACTATGCTCTGACATTAAGGTAGTATACATCTCAATTTTACACCAAAGTGCTTACTGCAAACTAATTGAAACATTTTAGGTTAACTTCCCACATGATTCTGAGATGTCTGAAAGTTGTTTCATACCTGTGCACATAAAGACAAAAAAGTTGATTTCTCAGTGCATGCAATGCTTAGACAATACAAATAGTATACATTTCAATTTTACGCCAAAGCACTTACTGCAAACCCAATGGAAACAACTTAGACTAACTTTCCACATGATTCTGAGATGTCTGAAAGTTGTTTCATACCTGTGCACATCAAGACAAAAAAGTTGTTTTCTCAGTGCATGCAATGCATTTACAATACAAATAGTTTTCATTTCAATTTTACACCAAAGCACTTACTGCAAACCTAATGGAAACACCTTAGGTTAACTTTCCACATGATTATGACTAGTTTGAAAGTTGTTTCATGGCTGTACACATCAACAGAAAAAACTTGTTATCTCAGTGCATGCAATGCTTAGACAATACAAATAGTATACATTTCAATTTTACTCCAAAGCACTTACTGCAAACCTAATGGAAACACCTTAGGTTAACTTCCCACATGATTCTGAGATGTCTGAAAGTTGTTTAATACCTGTGCACATAAAGACAAAAAAGTTGATTTCACAGTGAATAGAATGCTTTGACATAAATGTAGTTTCCATTTCATTTGTACTCAAAAGTCCTGACTGCAAACATAATGGAAACACTTAGTTTAACTTTCCACATGATTCTGAGATGTCTGAAAGTTGTTTCATACCTGTGCACATAAAGACAAAAAAGTTGATTTCTCAGTGAGTAGAATGCTTTGACATAAATGTAGTTTCCATTTCAATTGTACTCAAAAGTCCTGACTGCAAACCTAATGGAAACATCTTTGGTTATTCCCAGATGAGTAAGACTAGTTTTAAAGTTGTTTCATGCCTCAGTTCATCAAGACAAAAAAGTTACTTTCTCAGTACTACTATGCTCTGACATTAAGGTAGTATACATCTCAATTTTACACCAAAGTGCTTACTGCAAACTAATTGAAACACCTTAGGTTAACTTCCCACATGATTATGAGTGGTTTGAAAGTTGTTTCATGGCTGTACACATCAACACAAAAAAGTTGTTATCTCAGTGCATGCAATGCTTAGACAATACAAATAGTATACATTTCAATTTTACACCAAAGTACTTACTGCAAACCTAATGGAAACAACTTAGATTAACTTCCCACATGATTCTGAGATGTCTGAAAGTTGTTTCATACCTGTGCACATCAAGACAAAAAAGTTGTTTTCTCAGTGCATGCAATTCTTTTACAATACATATAGTATACATTTCAATTTTACACCAAAGCACTTACTGCAAACCTAATGGAAACACCTTAGGTTAACTTTCCACATGATTATGAGTAGCTTGAAAGTTGTTTCATGGCTGTACACATCAACACAAAAAAGTTGTTATCTCAGTGCATGCAATGCTTAGACGATACAAATAGTATACATTTCAATTTTACACCAAAGCACTTACTGCAAACCTAATGGAAACAACTTAGATTAACTTCCCACATGATTCTGAGATGTCTGAAAGTTGTTTCATACCTCTGGACATCAAGACAAAAAAGTTGTTTTCTCAGTGCATGCAATGCTTTTACAATACATATAGTATACATTTCAATTTTACACCAAAGCACTTACTGCAAACCTAATGGAAACACTTTAGGTTAACTTCCCACATGATTCTGAGATGTCTGAAAGTTGTTTCATACCTGTGCACATAAAGACAAAAAAGTTGTTTTCTCAGTGAGTAGAATGCTTTGACATAAATGTAGTTTCCATTTCAATTGTACTCAAAAGTCCTGACTGCAAACCTAATGGAAACACCTTTGGTTAACTTCCCAGATGAGTATGACTAGTTTTAAAGTTGTTTCATGCCTCAGTTCATCAAGACAAAAAAGTTACTTTCTCAGTACTACTATGCTCTGACATTAAGGTAGTATACATCTCAATTTTACACCAAAGTGCTTACTGCAAACTAATTGAAACATTTTAGGTTAACTTCCCACATGATTCTGAGATGTCTGAAAGTTGTTTCATACCTGTGCACATAAAGACAAAAAAGTTGATTTCTCAGTGCATGCAATGCTTAGACAATACAAATAGTATACATTTCAATTTTACGCCAAAGCACTTACTGCAAACCCAATGGAAACAACTTAGACTAACTTTCCACATGATTCTGAGATGTCTGAAAGTTGTTTCATACCTGTGCACATCAAGACAAAAAAGTTGTTTTCTCAGTGCATGCAATGCATTTACAATACAAATAGTTTTCATTTCAATTTTACACCAAAGCACTTACTGCAAACCTAATGGAAACACCTTAGGTTAACTTTCCACATGATTATGAGTAGTTTGAAAGTTGTTTCATGGCTGTACACATCAACAGAAAAAACTTGTTATCTCAGTGCATGCAATGCTTAGACAATACAAATAGTATACATTTCAATTTTACTCCAAAGCACTTACTGCAAACCTAATGGAAACACCTTAGGTTAACTTCCCACATGATTCTGAGATGTCTGAAAGTTGTTTAATACCTGTGCACATAAAGACAAAAAAGTTGATTTCACAGTGAATAGAATGCTTTGACATAAATGTAGTTTCCATTTCATTTGTACTCAAAAGTCCTGACTGCAAACATAATGGAAACACTTAGTTTAACTTTCCACATGATTCTGAGATGTCTGAAAGTTGTTTCATACCTGTGCACATAAAGACAAAAAAGTTGATTTCTCAGTGAGTAGAATGCTTTGACATAAATGTAGTTTCCATTTCAATTGTACTCAAAAGTCCTGACTGCAAACCTAATGGAAACATCTTTGGTTAACTTCCCAGATGAGTAAGACTAGTTTTAAAGTTGTTTCATGCCTCAGTTCATCAAGACAAAAAAGTTACTTTCTCAGTACTACTATGCTCTGACATTAAGGTAGTATACATCTCAATTTTACACCAAAGTGCTTACTGCAAACTAATTGAAACACCTTAGGTTAACTTCCCACATGATTATGAGTGGTTTGAAAGTTGTTTCATGGCTGTACACATCAACACAAAAAAGTTGTTATCTCAGTGCATGCAATGCTTAGACAATACAAATAGTATACATTTCAATTTTACACCAAAGTACTTACTGCAAACCTAATGGAAACAACTTAGATTAACTTCCCACATGATTCTGAGATGTCTGAAAGTTGTTTCATACCTGTGCACATCAAGACAAAAAAGTTGTTTTCTCAGTGCATGCAATTCTTTTACAATACAACTAGTATACATTTCAATTTTACACCAAAGCACTTACTGCAAACCTAATGGAAACACCTTAGGTTAACTTTCCACATGATTATGAGTAGCTTGAAAGTTGTTTCATGGCTGTACACATCAACACAAAAAAGTTGTTATCTCAGTGCATGCAATGCTTAGACGATACAAATAGTATACATTTCAATTTTACACCAAAGCACTTACTGCAAACCTAATGGAAACAACTTAGATTAACTTCCCACATGATTCTGAGATGTCTGAAAGTTGTTTCATACCTGTGCACAACAAGACAAAAAGTTGTTTTCTCAGTGCATCCAATGCTTTTACAGTACAAATAGTATACATTTCAATTTACACCAAAGCACTTACTGCAATCCTAATGGAAACACTTTAGGTTAACTTCCCACATGATTCTGAGATGTCTGAAAGTTGTTTCATAACTGTGCACATAGAGACAAAAAAGTTGATATCACAGTGAATAGAATGCTTTGACATAAAAGTAGTATACATTTCAATTGTACTCAAAAGTCCTGACTGCAAACCTAATGCAAACACATTTGGTTAACTTCCCACATGAGTATGAGTAGGTTTAAAGTTGTTTCATGCCTCAGTTCATCAAGACAAAAAAGTTACTTTCTCAGTGCTACTATGTTCTGACATTAAGGTAGTATACATCTCAATTTTACACCAAAGTACTTACTGCAAACCTAATGGAAACACTTTAGGTTACATTCCCAAATGATTATGAGTAGTTTGAAAGTTGTTTCATAGCTGTACACATCAACACAAAAAAGTTGTTATCTCAGTGCATGCAATGCTTAGAGAATACAAATAGTATACATTTCAATTTTACACCAAAGCACTTACTGCAAACCTAATGGAAACAACTTAGATTAACTTCCCACATGATTCTGAGATGTCTGAAAGTTCTTTAATACCTGTGCACATAAAGACAAAAAAGTTGATTTCTCAGTGAATAGAATGCTTTGACATAAATGTAGTTTCCATTTCATTTGTACTCAAAAGTCCTGACTGCAAACATAATGGAAACACTTAGTTTAACTTTCCACATGATTATGAGTAGCTTGAAAGTTGTTCCATGGCTGTACACATCAGCACAAAAAAGTTGTTATCTCAGTGCATGCAATGCTTAGACAATACAAATAGTATACATTTCAATTTTACACCAAAGCACTTACTGCAAACCTAATGGAAACACTTTAGGTTCACTACCCACATGATTCTGAGATGTCTGAAAGTTGTTTCATACCTGTGCACATCAAGACAAAAAAGTTGTTTTCTCAGTGCATGCAATGCTTTTACAATACAAATAGTATACATTTCAATTTTACACCAAAGCACTTACTGCAAACCAAATGGAAACACTTTAGGTTAACTTTCCACATGACTATGAGTAGTTTGAAAGTTGTTCATGGCTGTACACATCAACACAAAAAAGTTGTTATCTTAGTGCAGGCAATGTTTAAACAATACAACTAGTATACATTTCAATTTTACACCAAAGCACTTACTGCAAACCTAATGGAAACACTTTAGGTTAACTACCCACATGATTCTGAGATGTCTGAAAGTTGTTTCATACCTGTGCACATCAAGACAAAAAAGTTGTTTTCTCAGTGCATGCAATGCATTTACAATACAAATAGTTTTCATTTCAATTTTACACCAAAGCACTTACTGCAAACCTAATGGAAACACCTTAGGTTAACTTTCCACATGATTATGAGTAGTTTGAAAGTTGTTTCATGGCTGTACACATCAACAGAAAAAACTTGTTATCTCAGTGCATGCAATGCTTAGACAATACAAATAGTATACATTTCAATTTTACTCCAAAGCACTTACTGCGAACCTAATGGAAACACCTTAGGTTAACTTCCCACATGATTCTGAGATGTCTGAAAGTTGTTTAATACCTGTGCACATAAAGACAAAAAAGTTGATTTCACAGTGAATAGAATGCTTTGACATAAATGTAGTTTCCATTTCATTTGTACTCAAAAGTCCTGACTGCAAACATAATGGAAACACTTAGTTTAACTTTCCACATGATTCTGAGATGTCTGAAAGTTGTTTCATACCTGTGCACATAAAGACAAAAAAGTTGATTTCTCAGTGAGTAGAATGCTTTGACATAAATGTAGTTTCCATTTCAATTGTACTCAAAAGTCCTGACTGCAAACCTAATGGAAACATCTTTGGTTAAATTCCCAGATGAGTAAGACTAGTTTTAAAGTTGTTTCATGCCTCAGTTCATCAAGACAAAAAAGTTACTTTCTCAGTACTACTATGCTCTGACATTAAGGTAGTATACATCTCAATTTTACACCAAAGTGCTTACTGCAAACTAATTGAAACACCTTAGGTTAACTTCCCACATGATTATGAGTGGTTTGAAAGTTGTTTCATGGCTGTACACATCAACACAAAAAAGTTGTTATCTCAGTGCATGCAATGCTTAGACAATACAAATAGTATACATTTCAATTTTACACCAAAGTACTTACTGCAAACCTAATGGAAACAACTTAGATTAACTTCCCACATGATTCTGAGATGTCTGAAAGTTGTTTCATACCTGTGCACATCAAGACAAAAAAGTTGTTTTCTCAGTGCATGCAATTCTTTTACAATACATATAGTATACATTTCAATTTTACACCAAAGCACTTACTGCAAACCTAATGGAAACACCTTAGGTTAACTTTCCACATGATTATGAGTAGCTTGAAAGTTGTTTCATGGCTGTACACATCAACACAAAAAAGTTGTTATCTCAGTGCATGCAATGCTTAGACGATACAAATAGTATACATTTCAATTTTACACCAAAGCACTTACTGCAAACCTAATGGAAACAACTTAGATTAACTTCCCACATGATTCTGAGATGTCTGAAAGTTGTTTCATACCTGTGCACAACAAGACAAAAAAGTTGTTTTCTCAGTGCATCCAATGCTTTTACAGTACAAATAGTATACATTTCAATTTTACACCAAAGCACTTACTGCAATCCTAATGGAAACACTTTAGGTTAACTTCCCACATGATTCTGAGATGTCTGAAAGTTGTTTCATAACTGTGCACATAGAGACAAAAAAGTTGATATCACAGTGAATAGAATGCTTTGACATAAAAGTTGTATACATTTCAATTGTACTCAAAAGTCCTGACTGCAAACCTAATGCAAACACATTTGGTTAACTTCCCACATGAGTATGAGTAGGTTTAAAGTTGTTTCATGCCTCAGTTCATCAAGACAAAAAAGTTACTTTCTCAGTGCTACTATGTTCTGACATTAAGGTAGTATACATCTCAATTTTACACCAAAGTACTTACTGCAAACCTAATGGAAACACTTTAGGTTACATTCCCAAATGATTATGAGTAGTTTGAAAGTTGTTTCATAGCTGTACACATCAACACAAAAAAGTTGTTATCTCAGTGCATGCAATGCTTAGAGAATACAAATAGTATACATTTCAATTTTACACCAAAGCACTTACTGCAAACCTAATGGAAACAACTTAGATTAACTTCCCACATGATTCTGAGATGTCTGAAAGTTCTTTAATACCTGTGCACATAAAGACAAAAAAGTTGATTTCTCAGTGAATAGAATGCTTTGACATAAATGTAGTTTCCATTTCATTTGTACTCAAAAGTCCTGACTGCAAACATAATGGAAACACTTAGTTTAACTTTCCACATGATTATGAGTAGCTTGAAAGTTGTTCCATGGCTGTACACATCAGCACAAAAAAGTTGTTATCTCAGTGCATGCAATGCTTAGACAATACAAATAGTATACATTTCAATTTTACACCAAAGCACTTACTGCAAACCTAATGGAAACACTTTAGGTTAACTACCCACATGATTCTGAGATGTCTGAAAGTTGTTTCATACCTGTGCACATCAAGACAAAAAAGTTGTTTTCTCAGTGCATGCAATGCTTTTACAATACAAATAGTATACATTTCAATTTTACACCAAAGCACTTACTGCAAACCTAATGGAAACACTTTAGGTTAACTTTCCACATGATTATGAGTAGTTTGAAAGTTGTTTCATGGCTGTACACATCAACACAAAAAAGTTGTTATCTCAGTGCAGGCAATGCTTAAACAATACAACTAGTATACATTTCAATTTTACACCAAAGCACTTACTGCAAACCTAATGGAAACACTTTAGGTTAACTTTCCACATGACTATGAGTAGTTTGAAAGTTGTTCATGGCTGTACACATCAACACAAAAAAGTTGTTATCTTAGTGCAGGCAATGTTTAAACAATACAACTAGTATACATTTCAATTTTACACCAAAGCACTTACTGCAAACCTAATGGAAACACTTTAGGTTAACTACCCACATGATTCTGAGATGTCTGAAAGTTGTTTCATACCTGTGCACATCAAGACAAAAAAGTTGTTTTCTCAGTGCATGCAATGCTTTTACAATACAAATAGTATACATTTCAATTTTACACCAAAGCACTTACTGTAAACCTAATGGAAACACTTTAGGTTAACTTTCCACATGATTATGAGTAGTTTGAAAGTTGTTTCATGGCTGTACACATCAACACAAAAAAGTTGTTATCTCAGTGCAGGCAATGCTTAAACAATACAACTAGTATACATTTCAATTTTACACCAAAGCACTTACTGCAAACCTAATGGAAACACTTCAGGTTAACTTTCCACATGACTATGAGTAGTTTGAAAGTTGTTCATGGCTGTACACATCAACACAAAAAAGTTGTTATCTCAGTGCAGGCAATGTTTAAACAATACAACTAGTATACATTTCAATTTTACACCAAAGCACTTACTGCAAACCTATTGGAAACACTTTAGGTTAACTTCCCACATGATTCTGAGATGTCTGAAAGTTGTTTCATACCTGTGCACATAAAGACAAAAAAGTTGATTTCACAGTGAATAGAATGCTTTGACATAAAAGTAGTATACATTTCAATTGTACTCAAAAGTCCTGACTGCAAACCTAATGTAAACACATTTGGTTAACTTCCCAGATGAGTATGACTAGGTTTAAAGTTGTTTCATGCCTCAGTTCATCAAGACAAAAAAGTTAATTTCTCAGTACTACTATGCTCTGACTTTAAGGTAGTATACATCTCAATTTTACACCAAAGTTCTTACTGCAAACTAATGGAAACACCTTAGGTTAACTTCCCACATGATTATGAGTAGTTTGAAAGTTGTTTCATGGCTGTACACATCAACACAAAAAAGTTGTTATCTCAGTGCATGCAATGCTTTTACAATACATATAGTATACATTTCAATTTTACACCAAAGCACTTACTGCAAACCTAATGGAAACACCTTAGGTTAACTTTCCACATGATTCTGAGATGTCTGAAAGTTGTTTCATACCTGTGCACATAAAGACAAAAAAGTTCATTTCTCAGTGCATGCAATGCTTAGACAATACAAATAGTATACATTTCAATTTTACACCAAAGCACTTACTCCAAACCCAATGGAAACAACTTAGACTAACTTCCCACATGATTCTGAGATGTCTGAAAGTTGTTTCATACCTGTGCACATCAAGACAAAAAAGTTGTTTTCTCAGTGCATGCAATGCTTTTACAATACAAATAGTATACATTTCAATTTTACACCAAAGCACTTACTGCAAACCTAATGGAAACACCTTAGGTTAACTTTCCACATGATTATGAGTAGTTTCAAAGTTGTTTCATGGCTGTACACATCAACACAAAAAAGTTGTTATCTCAGTGCAGGCAATGCTTAAACAATACAACTAGTATACATTTCAATTTTACACCAAAGCACTTACTGCAAACCTAATGGAAACAACTTAGATTATCTTCCCACATGATTCTGAGATGTCTGAAAGTTGTTTCATACCTCTGGACATCAAGACAAAAAAGTTGTTTTCTCAGTGCATGCAATGCTTTTACAATACATATAGTATACATTTCAATTTTACACCAAAGGACTTACTGCAAACCTAATGGAAACACTTTAGGTTAACTTCCCACATGATTCTGAGATGTCTGAAAGTTGTTTCATACCTGTGCACATAAAGACAAAAAAGTTGTTTTCTCAGTGAGTAGAATGCTTTGACATAAATGTAGTTTCCATTTCAATTGTACTCAAAAGTCCTGACTGCAAACCTAATGGAAACACCTTTGGTTAACTTCCCAGATGAGTATGACTAGTTTTAAAGTTGTTTCATGCCTCAGTTCATCAAGACAAAAAAGTTACTTTCTCAGTACTACTATGCTCTGACATTAAGGTAGTATACATCTCAATTTTACACCAAAGTGCTTACTGCAAACTAATTGAAACATTTTAGGTTAACTTCCCACATGATTCTGAGATGTCTGAAAGTTGTTTCATACCTGTGCACATAAAGACAAAAAAGTTGATTTCTCAGTGCATGCAATGCTTAGACAATACAAATAGTATACATTTCAATTTTACGCCAAAGCACTTACTGCAAACCCAATGGAAACAACTTAGACTAACTTTCCACATGATTCTGAGATGTCTGAAAGTTGTTTCATACCTGTGCACATCAAGACAAAAAAGTTGTTTTCTCAGTGCATGCAATGCATTTACAATACAAATAGTTTTCATTTCAATTTTACACCAAAGCACTTACTGCAAACCTAATGGAAACACCTTAGGTTAACTTTCCACATGATTATGACTAGTTTGAAAGTTGTTTCATGGCTGTACACATCAACAGAAAAAACTTGTTATCTCAGTGCATGCAATGCTTAGACAATACAAATAGTATACATTTCAATTTTACTCCAAAGCACTTACTGCAAACCTAATGGAAACACCTTAGGTTAACTTCCCACATGATTCTGAGATGTCTGAAAGTTGTTTAATACCTGTGCACGTAAAGACAAAAAAGTTGATTTCACAGTGAATAGAATGCTTTGACATAAATGTAGTTTCCATTTCATTTGTACTCAAAAGTCCTGACTGCAAACATAATGGAAACACTTAGTTTAACTTTCCACATGATTCTGAGATGTCTGAAAGTTGTTTCATACCTGTGCACATAAAGACAAAAAAGTTGATTTCTCAGTGAGTAGAATGCTTTGACATAAATGTAGTTTCCATTTCAATTGTACTCAAAAGTCCTGACTGCAAACCTAATGGAAACATCTTTGGTTATTCCCAGATGAGTAAGACTAGTTTTAAAGTTGTTTCATGCCTCAGTTCATCAAGACAAAAAAGTTACTTTCTCAGTACTACTATGCTCTGACATTAAGGTAGTATACATCTCAATTTTACACCAAAGTGCTTACTGCAAACTAATTGAAACACCTTAGGTTAACTTCCCACATGATTATGAGTGGTTTGAAAGTTGTTTCATGGCTGTACACATCAACACAAAAAAGTTGTTATCTCAGTGCATGCAATGCTTAGACAATACAAATAGTATACATTTCAATTTTACACCAAAGTACTTACTGCAAACCTAATGGAAACAACTTAGATTAACTTCCCACATGATTCTGAGATGTCTGAAAGTTGTTTCATACCTGTGCACATCAAGACAAAAAAGTTGTTTTCTCAGTGCATGCAATTCTTTTACAATACATATAGTATACATTTCAATTTTACACCAAAGCACTTACTGCAAACCTAATGGAAACACCTTAGGTTAACTTTCCACATGATTATGAGTAGCTTGAAAGTTGTTTCATGGCTGTACACATCAACACAAAAAAGTTGTTATCTCAGTGCATGCAATGCTTAGACGATACAAATAGTATACATTTCAATTTTACACCAAAGCACTTACTGCAAACCTAATGGAAACAACTTAGATTAACTTCCCACATGATTCTGAGATGTCTGAAAGTTGTTTCATACCTCTGGACATCAAGACAAAAAAGTTGTTTTCTCAGTGCATGCAATGCTTTTACAATACATATAGTATACATTTCAATTTTACACCAAAGCACTTACTGCAAACCTAATGGAAACACTTTAGGTTAACTTCCCACATGATTCTGAGATGTCTGAAAGTTGTTTCATACCTGTGCACATAAAGACAAAAAAGTTGTTTTCTCAGTGAGTAGAATGCTTTGACATAAATGTAGTTTCCATTTCAATTGTACTCAAAAGTCCTGACTGCAAACCTAATGGAAACACCTTTGGTTAACTTCCCAGATGAGTATGACTAGTTTTAAAGTTGTTTCATGCCTCAGTTCATCAAGACAAAAAAGTTACTTTCTCAGTACTACTATGCTCTGACATTAAGGTAGTATACATCTCAATTTTACACCAAAGTGCTTACTGCAAACTAATTGAAACATTTTAGGTTAACTTCCCACATGATTCTGAGATGTCTGAAAGTTGTTTCATACCTGTGCACATAAAGACAAAAAAGTTGATTTCTCAGTGCATGCAATGCTTAGACAATACAAATAGTATACATTTCAATTTTACGCCAAAGCACTTACTGCAAACCCAATGGAAACAACTTAGACTAACTTTCCACATGATTCTGAGATGTCTGAAAGTTGTTTCATACCTGTGCACATCAAGACAAAAAAGTTGTTTTCTCAGTGCATGCAATGCATTTACAATACAAATAGTTTTCATTTCAATTTTACACCAAAGCACTTACTGCAAACCTAATGGAAACACCTTAGGTTAACTTTCCACATGATTATGAGTAGTTTGAAAGTTGTTTCATGGCTGTACACATCAACAGAAAAAACTTGTTATCTCAGTGCATGCAATGCTTAGACAATACAAATAGTATACATTTCAATTTTACTCCAAAGCACTTACTGCAAACCTAATGGAAACACCTTAGGTTAACTTCCCACATGATTCTGAGATGTCTGAAAGTTGTTTAATACCTGTGCACATAAAGACAAAAAAGTTGATTTCACAGTGAATAGAATGCTTTGACATAAATGTAGTTTCCATTTCATTTGTACTCAAAAGTCCTGACTGCAAACATAATGGAAACACTTAGTTTAACTTTCCACATGATTCTGAGATGTCTGAAAGTTGTTTCATACCTGTGCACATAAAGACAAAAAAGTTGATTTCTCAGTGAGTAGAATGCTTTGACATAAATGTAGTTTCCATTTCAATTGTACTCAAAAGTCCTGACTGCAAACCTAATGGAAACATCTTTGGTTAACTTCCCAGATGAGTAAGACTAGTTTTAAAGTTGTTTCATGCCTCAGTTCATCAAGACAAAAAAGTTACTTTCTCAGTACTACTATGCTCTGACATTAAGGTAGTATACATCTCAATTTTACACCAAAGTGCTTACTGCAAACTAATTGAAACACCTTAGGTTAACTTCCCACATGATTATGAGTGGTTTGAAAGTTGTTTCATGGCTGTACACATCAACACAAAAAAGTTGTTATCTCAGTGCATGCAATGCTTAGACAATACAAATAGTATACATTTCAATTTTACACCAAAGTACTTACTGCAAACCTAATGGAAACAACTTAGATTAACTTCCCACATGATTCTGAGATGTCTGAAAGTTGTTTCATACCTGTGCACATCAAGACAAAAAAGTTGTTTTCTCAGTGCATGCAATTCTTTTACAATACAACTAGTATACATTTCAATTTTACACCAAAGCACTTACTGCAAACCTAATGGAAACACCTTAGGTTAACTTTCCACATGATTATGAGTAGCTTGAAAGTTGTTTCATGGCTGTACACATCAACACAAAAAAGTTGTTATCTCAGTGCATGCAATGCTTAGACGATACAAATAGTATACATTTCAATTTTACACCAAAGCACTTACTGCAAACCTAATGGAAACAACTTAGATTAACTTCCCACATGATTCTGAGATGTCTGAAAGTTGTTTCATACCTGTGCACAACAAGACAAAAAAGTTGTTTTCTCAGTGCATCCAATGCTTTTACAGTACAAATAGTATACATTTCAATTTTACACCAAAGCACTTACTGCAATCCTAATGGAAACACTTTAGGTTAACTTCCCACATGATTCTGAGATGTCTGAAAGTTGTTTCATAACTGTGCACATAGAGACAAAAAAGTTGATATCACAGTGAATAGAATGCTTTGACATAAAAGTAGTATACATTTCAATTGTACTCAAAAGTCCTGACTGCAAACCTAATGCAAACACATTTGGTTAACTTCCCACATGAGTATGAGTAGGTTTAAAGTTGTTTCATGCCTCAGTTCATCAAGACAAAAAAGTTACTTTCTCAGTGCTACTATGTTCTGACATTAAGGTAGTATACATCTCAATTTTACACCAAAGTACTTACTGCAAACCTAATGGAAACACTTTAGGTTACATTCCCAAATGATTATGAGTAGTTTGAAAGTTGTTTCATAGCTGTACACATCAACACAAAAAAGTTGTTATCTCAGTGCATGCAATGCTTAGAGAATACAAATAGTATACATTTCAATTTTACACCAAAGCACTTACTGCAAACCTAATGGAAACAACTTAGATTAACTTCCCACATGATTCTGAGATGTCTGAAAGTTCTTTAATACCTGTGCACATAAAGACAAAAAAGTTGATTTCTCAGTGAATAGAATGCTTTGACATAAATGTAGTTTCCATTTCATTTGTACTCAAAAGTCCTGACTGCAAACATAATGGAAACACTTAGTTTAACTTTCCACATGATTATGAGTAGCTTGAAAGTTGTTCCATGGCTGTACACATCAGCACAAAAAAGTTGTTATCTCAGTGCATGCAATGCTTAGACAATACAAATAGTATACATTTCAATTTTACACCAAAGCACTTACTGCAAACCTAATGGAAACACTTTAGGTTCACTACCCACATGATTCTGAGATGTCTGAAAGTTGTTTCATACCTGTGCACATCAAGACAAAAAAGTTGTTTTCTCAGTGCATGCAATGCTTTTACAATACAAATAGTATACATTTCAATTTTACACCAAAGCACTTACTGCAAACCAAATGGAAACACTTTAGGTTAACTTTCCACATGACTATGAGTAGTTTGAAAGTTGTTCATGGCTGTACACATCAACACAAAAAAGTTGTTATCTTAGTGCAGGCAATGTTTAAACAATACAACTAGTATACATTTCAATTTTACACCAAAGCACTTACTGCAAACCTAATGGAAACACTTTAGGTTAACTACCCACATGATTCTGAGATGTCTGAAAGTTGTTTCATACCTGTGCACATCAAGACAAAAAAGTTGTTTTCTCAGTGCATGCAATGCATTTACAATACAAATAGTTTTCATTTCAATTTTACACCAAAGCACTTACTGCAAACCTAATGGAAACACCTTAGGTTAACTTTCCACATGATTATGAGTAGTTTGAAAGTTGTTTCATGGCTGTACACATCAACAGAAAAAACTTGTTATCTCAGTGCATGCAATGCTTAGACAATACAAATAGTATACATTTCAATTTTACTCCAAAGCACTTACTGCGAACCTAATGGAAACACCTTAGGTTAACTTCCCACATGATTCTGAGATGTCTGAAAGTTGTTTAATACCTGTGCACATAAAGACAAAAAAGTTGATTTCACAGTGAATAGAATGCTTTGACATAAATGTAGTTTCCATTTCATTTGTACTCAAAAGTCCTGACTGCAAACATAATGGAAACACTTAGTTTAACTTTCCACATGATTCTGAGATGTCTGAAAGTTGTTTCATACCTGTGCACATAAAGACAAAAAAGTTGATTTCTCAGTGAGTAGAATGCTTTGACATAAATGTAGTTTCCATTTCAATTGTACTCAAAAGTCCTGACTGCAAACCTAATGGAAACATCTTTGGTTAAATTCCCAGATGAGTAAGACTAGTTTTAAAGTTGTTTCATGCCTCAGTTCATCAAGACAAAAAAGTTACTTTCTCAGTACTACTATGCTCTGACATTAAGGTAGTATACATCTCAATTTTACACCAAAGTGCTTACTGCAAACTAATTGAAACACCTTAGGTTAACTTCCCACATGATTATGAGTGGTTTGAAAGTTGTTTCATGGCTGTACACATCAACACAAAAAAGTTGTTATCTCAGTGCATGCAATGCTTAGACAATACAAATAGTATACATTTCAATTTTACACCAAAGTACTTACTGCAAACCTAATGGAAACAACTTAGATTAACTTCCCACATGATTCTGAGATGTCTGAAAGTTGTTTCATACCTGTGCACATCAAGACAAAAAAGTTGTTTTCTCAGTGCATGCAATTCTTTTACAATACATATAGTATACATTTCAATTTTACACCAAAGCACTTACTGCAAACCTAATGGAAACACCTTAGGTTAACTTTCCACATGATTATGAGTAGCTTGAAAGTTGTTTCATGGCTGTACACATCAACACAAAAAAGTTGTTATCTCAGTGCATGCAATGCTTAGACGATACAAATAGTATACATTTCAATTTTACACCAAAGCACTTACTGCAAACCTAATGGAAACAACTTAGATTAACTTCCCACATGATTCTGAGATGTCTGAAAGTTGTTTCATACCTGTGCACAACAAGACAAAAAAGTTGTTTTCTCAGTGCATCCAATGCTTTTACAGTACAAATAGTATACATTTCAATTTTACACCAAAGCACTTACTGCAATCCTAATGGAAACACTTTAGGTTAACTTCCCACATGATTCTGAGATGTCTGAAAGTTGTTTCATAACTGTGCACATAGAGACAAAAAAGTTGATATCACAGTGAATAGAATGCTTTGACATAAAAGTTGTATACATTTCAATTGTACTCAAAAGTCCTGACTGCAAACCTAATGCAAACACATTTGGTTAACTTCCCACATGAGTATGAGTAGGTTTAAAGTTGTTTCATGCCTCAGTTCATCAAGACAAAAAAGTTACTTTCTCAGTGCTACTATGTTCTGACATTAAGGTAGTATACATCTCAATTTTACACCAAAGTACTTACTGCAAACCTAATGGAAACACTTTAGGTTACATTCCCAAATGATTATGAGTAGTTTGAAAGTTGTTTCATAGCTGTACACATCAACACAAAAAAGTTGTTATCTCAGTGCATGCAATGCTTAGAGAATACAAATAGTATACATTTCAATTTTACACCAAAGCACTTACTGCAAACCTAATGGAAACAACTTAGATTAACTTCCCACATGATTCTGAGATGTCTGAAAGTTCTTTAATACCTGTGCACATAAAGACAAAAAAGTTGATTTCTCAGTGAATAGAATGCTTTGACATAAATGTAGTTTCCATTTCATTTGTACTCAAAAGTCCTGACTGCAAACATAATGGAAACACTTAGTTTAACTTTCCACATGATTATGAGTAGCTTGAAAGTTGTTCCATGGCTGTACACATCAGCACAAAAAAGTTGTTATCTCAGTGCATGCAATGCTTAGACAATACAAATAGTATACATTTCAATTTTACACCAAAGCACTTACTGCAAACCTAATGGAAACACTTTAGGTTAACTACCCACATGATTCTGAGATGTCTGAAAGTTGTTTCATACCTGTGCACATCAAGACAAAAAAGTTGTTTTCTCAGTGCATGCAATGCTTTTACAATACAAATAGTATACATTTCAATTTTACACCAAAGCACTTACTGCAAACCTAATGGAAACACTTTAGGTTAACTTTCCACATGATTATGAGTAGTTTGAAAGTTGTTTCATGGCTGTACACATCAACACAAAAAAGTTGTTATCTCAGTGCAGGCAATGCTTAAACAATACAACTAGTATACATTTCAATTTTACACCAAAGCACTTACTGCAAACCTAATGGAAACACTTTAGGTTAACTTTCCACATGACTATGAGTAGTTTGAAAGTTGTTCATGGCTGTACACATCAACACAAAAAAGTTGTTATCTTAGTGCAGGCAATGTTTAAACAATACAACTAGTATACATTTCAATTTTACACCAAAGCACTTACTGCAAACCTAATGGAAACACTTTAGGTTAACTACCCACATGATTCTGAGATGTCTGAAAGTTGTTTCATACCTGTGCACATCAAGACAAAAAAGTTGTTTTCTCAGTGCATGCAATGCTTTTACAATACAAATAGTATACATTTCAATTTTACACCAAAGCACTTACTGTAAACCTAATGGAAACACTTTAGGTTAACTTTCCACATGATTATGAGTAGTTTGAAAGTTGTTTCATGGCTGTACACATCAACACAAAAAAGTTGTTATCTCAGTGCAGGCAATGCTTAAACAATACAACTAGTATACATTTCAATTTTACACCAAAGCACTTACTGCAAACCTAATGGAAACACTTCAGGTTAACTTTCCACATGACTATGAGTAGTTTGAAAGTTGTTCATGGCTGTACACATCAACACAAAAAAGTTGTTATCTCAGTGCAGGCAATGTTTAAACAATACAACTAGTATACATTTCAATTTTACACCAAAGCACTTACTGCAAACCTAATGGAAACACTTTAGGTTAACTTCCCACATGATTCTGAGATGTCTGAAAGTTGTTTCATACCTGTGCACATAAAGACAAAAAAGTTGATTTCACAGTGAATAGAATGCTTTGACATAAAAGTAGTATACATTTCAATTGTACTCAAAAGTCCTGACTGCAAACCTAATGTAAACACATTTGGTTAACTTCCCAGATGAGTATGACTAGGTTTAAAGTTGTTTCATGCCTCAGTTCATCAAGACAAAAAAGTTAATTTCTCAGTACTACTATGCTCTGACTTTAAGGTAGTATACATCTCAATTTTACACCAAAGTTCTTACTGCAAACTAATGGAAACACCTTAGGTTAACTTCCCACATGATTATGAGTAGTTTGAAAGTTGTTTCATGGCTGTACACATCAACACAAAAAAGTTGTTATCTCAGTGCATGCAATGCTTTTACAATACATATAGTATACATTTCAATTTTACACCAAAGCACTTACTGCAAACCTAATGGAAACACCTTAGGTTAACTTTCCACATGATTCTGAGATGTCTGAAAGTTGTTACATACCTGTGCACATAAAGACAAAAAAGTTCATTTCTCAGTGCATGCAATGCTTAGACAATACAAATAGTATACATTTCAATTTTACACCAAAGCACTTACTCCAAACCCAATGGAAACAACTTAGACTAACTTCCCACATGATTCTGAGATGTCTGAAAGTTGTTTCATACCTGTGCACATCAAGACAAAAAAGTTGTTTTCTCAGTGCATGCAATGCTTTTACAATACAAATAGTATACATTACAATTTTACACCAAAGCACTTACTGCAAACCTAATGGAAACACCTTAGGTTAACTTTCCACATGATTATGAGTAGTTTCAAAGTTGTTTCATGGCTGTACACATCAACACAAAAAAGTTGTTATCTCAGTGCAGGCAATGCTTAAACAATACAACTAGTATACATTTCAATTTTACACCAAAGCACTTACTGCAAACCTAATGGAAACAACTTAGATTATCTTCCCACATGATTCTGAGATGTCTGAAAGTTGTTTCATACCTCTGGACATCAAGACAAAAAAGTTGTTTTCTCAGTGCATGCAATGCTTTTACAATACATATAGTATACATTTCAATTTTACACCAAAGGACTTACTGCAAACCTAATGGAAACACTTTAGGTTAACTTCCCACATGATTCTGAGATGTCTGAAAGTTGTTTCATACCTGTGCACATAAAGACAAAAAAGTTGATTTCTCAGTGAGTAGAATGCTTTGACATAAATGTAGTTTCCATTTCAATTGTACTCAAAAGTCCTGACTGCAAACCTAATGGAAACACCTTTGGTTAACTTCCCAGATGAGTATGACTAGTTTTAAAGTTGTTTCATACCTCAGTTCATCAAGACAAAAAAGTTACTTTCTCAGTACTACTATGCTCTGACATTAAGGTAGTATACATCTCAATTTTACACCAAAGTGCTTACTGCAAACTAATTGAAACACCTTAGGTTAACTTCCCACATGATTATGAGTGGTTTGAAAGTTGTTTCATGGCTGTACACATCAACACAAAAAAGTTGTTATCTCAGTGCATGCAATGCTTAGACAATACAAATAGTATACATTTCAATTTTACACCAAAGTACTTACTGCAAACCTAATGGAAACAACTTAGATTAACTTCCCACATGATTCTGAGATGTCTGAAAGTTGTTTCATACCTGTGCACATCAAGGCAAAAAAGTTGTTTTCTCAGTGCATGCAATTCTTTTACAATACATATAGTATACATTTCAATTTTACACCAAAGCACTTACTGCAAACCTAATGGAAACACCTTAGGTTAACTTTCCACATGATTATGAGCAGTTTGAAAGTTGTTTCATGGCGGTACACATCAACAGAAAAAAGTTGTTATCTCAGTGCATGCAATGCTTAGACAATACAAATAGTATACATTTCAATTTTACTCCAAAGCACTTACTGCAAACCTAATGGAAACACTTTAGGTTAACTTCCCACATGATTCTGAGATGTCTGAAAGTTGTTTCATTCTGTGCACATAAAGACAAAGAAGTTGATTTCACAGTGAATAGAATGCTTTGACATAAAAGTAGTATACATTTCAATTGTACTCAAAAGTCCAGACTGCAAACCTAATGCAAACACATTTGGTTAACTTCCCAGATGAGTATGACTAGGTTTAAAGTTGTTTCATGCCTCAGTTCATCAAGACAAAAAAGTTACTTTCTCAGTACTACTATGCTCTGATATTAAGGTAGTATACATCTCAATTTTACACCAAAGTACTTACTGCAAACTAATGGAAACACCTTAGGTTAACTTCCCACATGATTATGAGTAGTTTGAAAGTTGTTTCATGGCTGTACACATCAACACAAAAAAGTTGTTATCTCAGAGCATGCAATGCTTTTACAATACATATAGTATACATTTCAATTTTACACCAAAGCACTTACTGCAAACCTAATGGAAACAACTTAGATTTACTTCCCACATGATTCTGAGATGTCTGAAAGTTGTTTCATACCTGTGCAGATCAAGACAAAAAAGTTGTTTTCTCAGTGCATGCAATTCTTTTACAATACATATAGTATACATTTCAATTTTACACCAAAGCACTTACTGCAAACCTAATGGAAACACCTTAGGTTAACTTTCCACATGATTATGAGTAGTTTGAAAGTTGTTTCATGGCTGTACACATCAACACAAAAAAGTTGTTATCTCAGTGCATGCAATGCTTAGACAATACAAATAGTATACATTTCAATTTTACACCAAAGCACTTACTGCAAACCTAATGGAAACACTTTAGGTTAACTTCCCACATGATTCTGAGATGTCTGAAAGTTGTTTCATAACTGTGCACATAGAGACAAAAAAGTTGATATCACAGTGAATAGAATGCTTTGACATAAAAGTAGCATACATTTCAATTCTACTCAAAAGTCCTGACTGCAAACCTAATGCAAACACATTTGGTTAACTTCCCACATAAGTATGAGTAGGTTTAAAGTTGTTTCATGCTCAGTTCATCAAGACAAAAAAGTTACTTTCTCAGTGCTACTATGTTCTGACATTAAGGTAGTATACATCTCAATTTTACACCAAAGTACTTACTGCAAACCTAATGGAAACACTTTAGGTTACATTCCCAAATGATTATGAGTAGTTTGAAAGTTGTTTCATAGCTGTACACATCAACACAAAAAAGATGTTATCTCAGTGCATGCAATGCTTAGAGAATACAAATAGTATACATTTCAATTTTACACCAAAGCACTTACTGCAAACCTAATGGAAACAACTAAGATTAACTTCCCACATGATTCTGAGATGTCTGAAAGTTGTTTCATACCTGTGCACATCAAGACAAAAAAGTTGTTTTCTCAGTGCATGCAATGCTTTTACAATACAAATAGTATACATTTCAGTTTTACACCAAAGCACTTACTGCAAACCTAATGGAAACACCTTAGGTTAACTTTCCACATGATTATGAGTAGTTTGAAAGTTGTTTCATGGCTGTACACATCAACACAAAAAAGTTGTTATCTCAGTGCATGCAATGCTTAGACAATACAAATAGTATACATTTCAATTTTACACCAAAGCACTTACTGCAAACCTAATGGAAACAACTTAGATTAACTTCCCACATGATTCTGTCTGAAAGTTGTTTCATACCTGTGCACAAAAAGACAAAAAAGATGTTTTCTCAGTGCATGCAATGCTTTTACAATACAAATAGCATACATTTCAATTTTACTCCAAACCACTTACTGCAAACCTATTGGAAACACTTTAGGTTAACTTCCCACATGATTCTGAGATGTCTGAAAGTTGTTTCATACCTGTGCACATAAAGACAAAAAAGTTGATTTCACAGTGAATAGAATGCTTTGACATAAAAGTAGTATACATTTCACGTGTACTCAAAAGTTCTGACTGCAAACCTAATGCAAACACATTTGGTTAACTTCTCAGATGAGTATGACTAGGTTTAAAGTTGTTTCATGCCTCAGTTCATCAAGACAAAAAAGTTACTTTCTCAGTACTACTATTCTCTGACATTAAGGTAGTATACATCTCAATTTTACACCAAAGTACTTACTGCAAACTAATGGAAACACCTTAGGTTAACTTCCCACATGATTATGAGTAGTTTGAAAGTTGTTTCATGGCTGGACACATCAACACAAAAAAGTTGTTATCTCAGTGCATGCAATACTTTTACAATACATATAGTATACATTTCAATTTTACACCAAAGCACTTACTGCAAACCTAATCGAAACACCTCAGGTTAACTTCCCACATGATTCTGAGATGTCTGAAAGTTGTTTCATACCTGTGCACATAAAGACAAAAAAGTTGATTTCTCAGTGCATGCAATGCTTAGACAATACAAATAGTATACATTTCAATTTTACGCCAAAGCACTTACTGCAAACCCAATGGAAACAACTTAGACTAACTTTCCACATGCTTCTGAGATGTCTGAAAGTTGTTTCATACCTGTGCACATCAAGACAAAAAGTTGTTTTCTCAGTGCATGCAATGCATTTACAATACAAACAGTTTTCATTTCAATTTTACACCAAAGCACTTACTGCAAACCTAATGGAAACACCTTAGGTTAACTTTCCACATGATTATGAGTAGTTTGAAAGTTGTTTCATGGCTGTACACATCAACAGAAAAAAACTTGTTATCTCAGTGCATGCAATGCTTAGACAATACAAATAGTATACATTTCAATTTTACTCCAAAGCACTTACTGCAAACCTAATGGAAACACCTTAGGTTAACTTCCCACATGATTCTGAGATGTCTGAAAGTTGTTTCATACCTGTGCACATAAAGACAAAAAAGTTGATTTCACAGTGAATAGAATGCTTTGACATAAATGTAGTTTCAATTTCATTTGTACTCAAAAGTCCTGACTGCAAACATAATGGAAACACTTAGTTTAACTTTCCACATGATTCTGAGATGTCTGAAAGTTGTTTCATACCTGTGCACATCAAGGCAAAAAAGTTGTTTTCTCAGTGCATGCAATTCTTTTACAATACATATAGTATACATTTCAATTTTACACCAAAGCACTTACTGCAAACCTAATGGAAACACCTTAGGTTAACTTTCCACATGATTATGAGTAGCTTGAAAGTTGTTTCATGGCTGTACACATCAACACAAAAAAGTTGTTATCTCAGTGCATGCAATGCTTAGAGAATACAAATAGTATACATTTCAATTTTACACCAAAGCACTTACTGCAAAACCTAATGGAAACAACTTAGATTAACTTCCCACATGATTCTGAGATGTCTGAAAGTTGTTTCATACCTGTGCACAACAAGACAAAAAAGTTGTTTTCTCAGTGCATCCAATGCTTTTACAGTACAAATAGTATACATTTCAATTTTACACCAAAGCACTTACTGCAATCCTAATGGAAACACTTTAGGTTAACTTCCCACATGATTCTGAGATGTCTGAAAGTTGTTTCATAACTGTGCACATAGAGACAAAAAGTTGATATCACAGTGAATAGAATGCTTTGACATAAAAGTAGTATACATTTCAATTGTACTCAAAAGTCCTGACTGCAAACCTAATGCAAACACATTTGGTTAACTTCCCACATGAGTATGAGTAGGTTTAAAGTTGTTCATGCCTCAGTTCATCAAGACAAAAAAGTTACTTTCTCAGTGCTACTATGTTCTGACATAAAGGTAGTATACATCTCAATTTTACACCAAAGTACTTACTGCAAACCTAATGGAAACACTTTAGGTTACATTCCCAAATGATTATGAGTAGTTTGAAAGTTGTTTCATAGCTGTACACATCAACACAAAAAAGTTGTTATCTCAGTGCATGCCAATGCTTAGAGAATACAAATAGTATACATTTCAATTTTACACCAAAGCACTTACTGCAACCTAATGGAAACAACTTAGATTAACTTCCCACATGATTCTGAGATGTCTGAAAGTTCTTTAATACCTGTGCACATAAAGACAAAAAAGTTGATTTCTCAGTGAATAGAATGCTTTGACATAATGTTGTTTCCATTTCATTTGTACTCAAAAGTCCTGACTGCAAACATAATGGAAACACTTAGTTTAACTTTCCACATGATTATGAGTAGCTTGAAAGTTGTTCCATGGCTGTACACATCAGCACAAAAAAGTTGTTATCTCAGTGCATGCAATGCTTAGACAATACAAATAGTATACATTTCAATTTTACACCAAAGCACTTACTGCAAACCTAATGGAAAACACTTTAGGTTAACTACCCACATGATTCTGAGATGTCTGAAAGTTGTTTCATACCTGTGCACATCAAGACAAAAAAGTTGTTTTCTCAGTGCATGCAATGCTTTTACAATACAAATAGTATACATTTCAATTTTACACCAAAGCACTTACTGCAAACCTAATGGAAACACTTTAGGTTAACTTTCCACATGATTATGAGTAGTTTGAAAGTTGTTTCATGGCTGTACACATCAACACAAAAAAGTTGTTATCTCAGTGCAGGCAATGCTTAAACAATACAACTAGTATACATTTCAATTTTACACCAAAGCACTTACTGCAAACCTAATGGAAACACTTTAGGTTAACTTTCCACATGACTATGAGTAGTTTGAAAGTTGTTTCATGGCTGTACACATCAACACAAAAAAGTTGTTATCTCAGTGCAGCAATGCTTAAACAATACAACTAGTATACATTTCAATTTTACACCAAAGCACTTACTGCAAACCTAATGGAAACACTTTAGGTTAACTTTCCACATGACTATGAGTAGTTTGAAAGTTGTTCATGGCTGTACACATCAACATAAAAAAGTTGTTATCTTAGTGCAGGCAATGTTTAAACAATACAACTAGTATACATTTCAATTTTACACCAAAGCACTTACTGCAAACCTAATGGAAACACTTTAGGTTAACTTCCCACATGATTCTGAGATGTCTGAAAGTTGTTTCATACCTGTGCACATAAAGACAAAAAAGTTGATTTCACAGTGAATAGAATGCTTTGACATAAAAGTAGTATACATTTCAATTGTACTCAAAAGTCCTGACTGCAAACCTAATGTAAACACATTTGGTTAACTTCCCAGATGAGTATGACTAGGTTTAAAGTTGTTTCATGCCTCAGTTCATCAAGACAAAAAAGTTAATTTCTCAGTACTACTATGCTCTGACTTTAAGGTAGTATACATCTCAATTTTACACCAAAGTTCTTACTGCAAACTAATGGAAACACCTTAGGTTAACTCCCACATGATTATGAGTAGTTTGAAAGTTGTTTCATGGCTGTACACATCAACACAAAAAAGTTGTTATCTCAGAGCATGCAATGCTTTTACAATACATATAGTATACATTTCAATTTTACACCAAAGCACTTACTGCAAACCTAATGGAAACACCTTAGGTTAACTTTCCACATGATTATGAGTAGTTTGAAAGTTGTTTCATGGCTGTACACATCAACACAAAAAAGTTGTTATCTCAGTGCATGCAATGCTTAGACAATACAAATAGTATACATTTCAATTTTACACCAAAGCACTTACTGCAAACCTAATGGAAACACTTTAGGTTAACTTCCCACATGATTCTGAGATGTCTGAAAGTTGTTTCATAACTGTGCACATAGAGACAAAAAAGTTGATATCACAGTGAATAGAATGCTTTGACATAAAAGTAGCATACATTTCAATTCTACTCAAAAGTCCTGACTGCAAACCTAATGCAAACACATTTGGTTAACTTCCCACATGAGTATGAGTAGGTTTAAAGTTGTTTCATGCCTCAGTTCATCAAGACAAAAAAGTTACTTTCTCAGTGCTACTATGTTCTGACATTAAGGTAGTATACATCTCAATTTTACACCAAAGTACTTACTGCAAACCTAATGGAAACACTTTAGGTTACATTCCCAAATGATTATGAGTAGTTTGAAAGTTGTTTCATAGCTGTACACATCAACACAAAAAAGATGTTATCTCAGTGCATGCAATGCTTAGAGAATACAAATAGTATACATTTCAATTTTACACCAAAGCACTTACTGCAAACCTAATGGAAACAACTAAGATTAACTTCCCACATGATTCTGAGATGTCTGAAAGTTCTTTAATACCTGTGCACATAAAGACAAAAAAGTTGATTTCTCAGTGAATAGAATGCTTTGACATAAATGTCGTTTCCATTTCATTTGTACTCAAAAGTCCTGACTGCAAACATAATGGAAACACTTAGTTTAACTTTCCACATGATTATGAGTAGCTTGAAAGTTGTTCCATGGCTGTACACATCAGCACAAAAAAGTTGTTATCTCAGTGCATGCAATGCTTAGACAATACAAATAGTATACATTTCAATTTTACACCAAAGCACTTACTGCAAACCTAATGGAAACACTTTAGGTTAACTACCCACATGATTCTGAGATGTCTGAAAGTTGTTTCATACCTGTGCACATCAAGACAAAAAAGTTGTTTTAACAGTGCATGCAATGCTTTTACAATACAAATAGTATACATTTCAGTTTTACACCAAAGCACTTACTGCAAACCTAATGGAAACACCTTAGGTTAACTTTCCACATGATTATGAGTAGTTTGAAAGTTGTTTCATGGCTGTACACATCAACACAAAAAAGTTGTTATCTCAGTGCATGCAATGCTTAGACAATACAAATAGTATACATTTCAATTTTACACCAAAGCACTTACTGCAAACCTAATGGAAACAACTTAGATTAACTTCCCACATGATTCTGTCTGAAAGTTGTTTCATACCTGTGCACAAAAAGACAAAAAAGATATTTTCTCAGTGCATGCAATGCTTTTACAATACAAATAGCATACATTTCAATTTT
Organism: Mobula birostris; assembly: GCF_030028105.1. Classification (NCBI taxonomy): domain Eukaryota; kingdom Metazoa; phylum Chordata; class Chondrichthyes; order Myliobatiformes; family Myliobatidae; genus Mobula; species Mobula birostris. The sequence goes on along the minus strand of NW_027276955.1, from coordinate 4,466 downwards.
ACTCCAAACCACTTACTGCTAAACCTATTGGAAACACTTTAGGTAACTTCCCACATGATTCTGAGATGTCTGAAAGTTGTTTCATACCTGTGCACATAAAGACAAAAAAGTTGATTTCACAGTGAATAGAATGCTTTGACATAAAAGTAGTATACATTTCACGTGTACTCAAAAGTTCTGACTGCAAACCTAATGCAAACACATTTGGTTAACTTCTCAGATGAGTATGACTAGGTTAAAGTTGTTTCATGCCTCAGTTCATCAAGACAAAAAAGTTACTTTCTCAGTACTACTATTCTCTGACATTAAGGTAGTATACATCTCAATTTTACACCAAAGTACTTACTGCAAACTAATGGAAACACCTTAGGTTAACTTCCCACATGATTATGAGTAGTTTGAAAGTTGTTTCATGGCTGGACACATCAACACAAAAAAGTTGTTATCTCAGTGCATGCAATACTTTTACAATACATATAGTATACATTTCAATTTTACACCAAAGCACTTACTGCAAACCTAATCGAAACACCTCAGTTAACTTCCCACATGATTCTGAGATGTCTGAAAGTTGTTTCATACCTGTGCACATAAAGACAAAAAAGTTGATTTCTCAGTGCATGCAATGCTTAGACAATACAAATAGTATACATTTCAATTTTACGCCAAAGCACTTACTGCAAACCCAATGGAAACAACTTAGACTAACTTTCCACATGCTTCTGAGATGTCTGAAAGTTGTTTCATACCTGTGCACATCAAGACAAAAAAGTTGTTTTCTCAGTGCATGCAATGCATTTACAATACAAACAGTTTTCATTTCAATTTTACACCAAAGCACTTACTGCAAACCTAATGGAAACACCTTAGGTTAACTTTCCACATGATTATGAGTAGTTTGAAAGTTGTTTCATGGCTGTACACATCAACAGAAAAACTTGTTATCTCAGTGCATGCAATGCTTAGACAATACAAATAGTATACATTTCAATTTTACTCCAAAGCACTTACTGCAAACCTAATGGAAACACCTTAGGTTAACTTCCCACATGATTCTGAGATGTCTGAAAGTTGTTTCATACCTGTGCACATAAAGACAAAAAGTTGATTTCACAGTGAATAGAATGCTTTGACATAAATGTAGTTTCAATTTCATTTGTACTCAAAAGTCCTGACTGCAAACATAATGAAACACTTAGTTTAACTTTCCACATGATTCTGAGATGTCTGAAAGTTGTTTCATACCTGTGCACATCAAGGCAAAAAAGTTGTTTTCTCAGTGCATGCAATTCTTTTACAATACATATAGTATACATTTCAATTTTACACCAAAGCACTTACTGCAAACCTAATGGAAACACCTTAGGTTAACTTTCCACATGATTATGAGTAGCTTGAAAGTTGTTTCATGGCTGTACACATCAACACAAAAAGTTGTTATCTCAGTGCATGCAATGCTTAGACGATACAAATAGTATACATTTCAATTTTACAACCAAAGCACTTACTGCAAACCTAATGGAAACAACTTAGATTAACTTCCCACATGATTCTGAGATGTCTGAAAGTTGTTTCATACCTGTGCACAACAAGACAAAAAAGTTGTTTTCTCAGTGCATCCAATGCTTTTACAGTACAAATAGTATACATTTCAATTTTACACCAAAGCACTTACTGCAATCCTAATGGAAACACTTTAGGTTAACTTCCCACATGATTCTGAGATGTCTGAAAGTTGTTTCATAACTGTGCACATAGAGACAAAAAAGTTGATATCACAGTGAATAGAATGCTTTGACATAAAAGTAGTATACATTTCAATTGTACTCAAAAGTCCTGACTGCAAACCTAATGCAAACACATTTGGTTAACTTCCCACATGAGTATGAGTAGGTTTAAAGTTGTTTCATGCCTCAGTTCATCAAGACAAAAAAGTTACTTTCTCAGTGCTACTATGTTCTGACATTAAGGTAGTATACATCTCAATTTTACACCAAAGTACTTACTGCAAACCTAATGGAAACACTTTAGGTTACATTCCCAAATGATTATGAGTAGTTTGAAAGTTGTTTCATAGCTGTACACATCAACACAAAAAAGTTGTTATCTCAGTGCATGCAATGCTTAGAGAATACAAATAGTATACATTTCAATTTTACACCAAAGCACTTACTGCAAACCTATGGAAACAACTTAGATTAACTTCCCACATGATTCTGAGATGTCTGAAAGTTCTTTAATACCTGTGCACATAAAGACAAAAAAGTTGATTTCTCAGTGAATAGAATGCTTTGACATAATGTAGTTTCCATTTCATTTGTACTCAAAGTCCTGACTGCAAACATAATGAAACACTTAGTTTAACTTTCCACATGATTATGAGTAGCTTGAAAGTTGTTCCATGGCTGTACACATCAGCACAAAAAGTTGTTATCTCAGTGCATGCAATGCTTAGACAATACAAATAGTATACATTTCAATTTTACACCAAAGCACTTACTGCAAACCTAATGGAAACACTTTAGGTTAACTACCCACATGATTCTGAGATGTCTGAAAGTTGTTTCATACCTGTGCACATCAAGACAAAAAAGTTGTTTTCTCAGTGCATGCAATGCTTTTACAATACAAATAGTATACATTTCAATTTTACACCAAAGCACTTACTGCAAACCTAATGGAAACACTTTAGGTTAACTTTCCACATGATTATGAGTAGTTTGAAAGTTGTTTCATGGCTGTACACATCAACACAAAAAAGTTGTTATCTCAGTGCAGGCAATGCTTAAACAATACAACTATTATACATTTCAATTTTACACCAAAGCACTTACTGCAAACCTAATGGAAACACTTTAGGTTAACTTTCCACATGACTATGAGTAGTTGAAAGTTGTTTCATGGCTGTACACATCAACACAAAAAAGTTGTTATCTCAGTGCAGCAATGCTTAAACAATACAACTAGTATACATTTCAATTTTACACCAAAGCACTTACTGCAAACCTAATGGAAACACTTTAGGTTAACTTTCCACATGACTATGAGTAGTTTGAAAGTTGTTCATGGCTGTACACATCAACACAAAAAAGTTGTTATCTTAGTGCAGGCAATGTTTAAACAATACAACTAGTATACATTTCAATTTTACACCAAAGCACTTACTGCAAACCTAATGGAAACACTTTAGGTTAACTTCCCACATGATTCTGAGATGTCCTGAAAGTTGTTTCATACCTGTGCACATAAAGACAAAAAAGTTGATTTCACAGTGAATAGAATGCTTTGACATAAAAGTAGTATACATTTCAATTGTACTCAAAAGTACCTGACTGCAAACCTAATGTAAACACATTTGGTTAACTTCCCAGATGAGTATGACTAGGTTTAAAGTTGTTTCATGCCTCAGTTCATCAAGACAAAAAAGTTAATTTCTCAGTACTACTATGCTCTGACTTTAAGGTAGTATACATCTCAATTTTACACCAAAGTTCTTACTGCAAACTAATGGAAACACCTTAGGTTAACTTCCCACATGATTATGAGTAGTTTGAAAGTTGTTTCATGGCTGTACACATCAACACAAAAAAGTTGTTATCTCAGTGCATGCAATGCTTTTACAATACATATAGTATACATTTCAATTTTACACCAAAGCACTTACTGCAAACCTAATGGAAACAGCTTAGGTTAACTTTCCCACATGATTCTGAGATGTCTGAAAGTTGTTACATACCTGTGCACATAAAGACAAAAAAGTTCATTTCTCAGTGCATGCAATGCTTAGACAATACAAATAGTATACATTTCAATTTTACACCAAAGCACTTACTCCAAGCCCAATGGAAACAACTTAGACTAACTTCCCACATGATTCTGAGATGTCTGAAAGTTGTTTCATACCTGTGCACATCAAGACAAAAAAGTTGTTTTCTCAGTGCATGCAATGCTTTTACAATACAAATAGTATACATTACAATTTTACACCAAAGCACTTACTGCAAACCTAATGGAAACACCTTAGGTTAACTTTCCACATGATTATGAGTAGTTTCAAAGTTGTTTCATGGCTGTACACATCAACACAAAAAAGTTGTTATCTCAGTGCAGGCAATGCTTAAACAATACAACTAGTATTCATTTCAATTTTACACCAAAGCACTTACTGCAAACCTAATGGAAACAACTTAGATTATCTTCCCACATGATTCTGAGATGTCTGAAAGTTGTTTCATACCTCTGGACATCAAGACAAAAAAGTTGTTTTCTCAGTGCATGCAATGCTTTTACAATACATATAGTATACATTTCAATTTTACACCAAAGGACTTACTGCAAACCTAATGAAACACTTTAGGTTAACTTCCCACATGATTCTGAGATGTCTGAAAGTTGTTTCAATACCTGTGCACATAAAGACAAAAAAGTTGATTTCTCAGTGAGTAGAATGCTTTGACATAAATGTA
>NW_027276954.1:0-33197 GCF_030028105.1 Mobula birostris | reverse complement strand
AATGGAAACACCCTAGTTCAACTTCCCACATGATTATGAGTAGTTTGAAAGTAGTTTCATGCCTCTGCTCATCAAGACAAAAAAGTTCTTTTCTCAGTGCTTCCAATGCTTTGACAATACAAATAGTATACATTTCAATTTTACACCAAAGAACTTACTGCAAAACTAATGGAAACACCTTAGGTTAACTTCCCACATGATTCTGAGATGACTGAAACTTGTTTCATGCCTTTAGACATTAAGACAAAAAAGTTGTTATCTCAGTGCATACAATGCTTTGACGTAACAGTAGTATATACTTAAATTGTACTGAAAAGTCCTGACTGCAAACCTAATGGAAACACCTTTGGTTAACTTCCCTGATGATTATGAGCAGTTTCAAAGTTTTTTCATGCCTCTATACATCAAGACAACAAAGTTCTTATCTCAGTGCATACAATGCTTTGTCAGTACAAATAGTATACACTTCAATTTTACACCAAAGTACTTAGTGCAAACCTAATGGAAAAACCTTAGGTTAACTTCCCACATGATTCTGAGATGACTGAAAGTTGTTTCATGCCTCTAGACGTCAAGACAAAAAAGTTGTTATCTCAGTGCATACAATGCTTTGACAATACAAAGAGTATACATTTCAATTTTACACCACAGTGCTTACTGCAAACCTAATGGAAACACCTAAGGTTAACTTCCCACATGATTCTGAAATGTCTGCAAGTTGTTTCATGCCCCTGTACATAAAGACAAAAAAGTTGATTTCTCAGAGAATAGAGTGCTTTGACATTAAAAGTATTATACATTTGAATTTTACACCAAAGTACTTAGTGCAAACCTAATGGAAACACCTTAGGTTAACTTCCCACATGATTCTGAGATGACTGAAAGTTGTTTCATGCCTCTAGACATCAAGACAAAAAAGTTGTTATCTCAGTGCATACAATGCTTTGACAATACAAAGAGTATACATTTCAATTTTACACCAAAGTACTTACTGCAAACCTAATGGAAACACCTTAGGTTAACTTCCCACATGATTCTGAGATGACTGAAAGTTGTTTCATGCCTCTATACATCAAGACAACAAAGTTGTTATCTCAGTGCATACAATGCTTTGACAATACAAAGAGTATGCATTTCAATTTTAAACCAAAGTACTTACTGCAAACCTAATGGAAACACCTTTGGTTAACTTCACACATGATTATGAGCAGTTTGAAAGGTGTTTCATGCCTATATACATCAAGACAAAAAAGTTCTTTTCTCAGTGCTTCCATAGCTTTGCAATACAAATAGTATACATTTCAATTTTACACCAAAGTACTTAGTGCAAACCTAATGGAAACACCTTAGGTTAACTTCCCACATGTTTCTGAGATGACTGAAAGTTGTTTCATGCCTCTAGACATCAAGAGAAAAAAGTTGTTATCTCAGTGCATACAATGCTTTGACAATACAAAGAGTATGCATTTCAATTTTAAACCAAAGTACTTACTGCAAACCTAATGGAAACACCTTTGGTTAACTTCCCACATGATTATGAGCAGTTTGAAAGTTGTTTCATGCCTATATACATCAAGACAAAAAAGTTCTTTTCTCAGTGCTTCCAAAGCTTTGCAATACAAATAGTATACATTTCAATTTTACAGCAAAGTACTTAGTGCAAACCTAATGCAAACACCTTAGGTTAACTTCCCACATGATTCTGAGATGACTGAAAGTTGTTTCATGCCTCTAGACATCAAGACAAAAAAGTTGTTATCTCAGTGCATACAATGCTTTGACAATACAAAGAGTATACATTTCAATTTTACACCAAAGGACTTACTGCAAACCTAATGGAAACACCTAAGGTTAACTTCCCACATGATTCTGAAATGTCTGCAAGTTGTTTCATGCCCCTGTACATAAAGACAAAAAAGTTGATTTCTCAGAGAATAGAGTGCTTTGACATTAAAAGTATTATACATTTGAATTTTACACCAAAGTACTTAGTGCAAACCTAATGGAAACACCTTAGGTTAACTTCCCACATGATTCTGAGATGACTGAAAGTTGTTTCATGCCTCTAGACATCAGGACAATAAAGTTGTTCTCTCAGTGCATACAATGCTTTGACAATACAAAGAGTATACATTTCAATTTTACACCAAAGTACTTACTGCAAACCTAATGGAAACACCTTAGGTTAACTTCCCACATGATTCTGAGATGACTGAAAGTTGTTTCATGCCTCTAGACATCAAGACAAAAAAGTTGTTATCTCAGTGCATACAATGCTTTGACAATACAAAGAGTATGCATTTCAATTTTAAACCAAAGTACTTACTGCAAACCTAATGGAAACACCTTTGGTTAACTTCCCACATGATTATGAGCAGTTTGAAAGTTTTTTCATGCCTCTATACATCAAGACAACAAAGTTCTTATCTCAGTGCATACAATGCTTTGTCAGTACAAATAGTATACACTTCAATTTTACACCAAAGTACTTAGTGCAAACCTAATGGAAACACCTTAGGTTAACTTCCCACATGATTCTGAGATGACTGAAAGTTGTTTCATGCCTCTAGACATCAAGACAAAAAAGTTCTTATCTCAGTGCATACAATGCTTTGACAATTCAAAGAGTATGCATTTCAATTTTAAACCAAAGTACTTACTGCAAACCTAATGGAAACACCTTTGGTTAACTTCCCACATGATTCTGAGATGACTGAAAGTTGTTTCATGCCTCTAGACATCAAGACAAAAAAGTTGTTATCTCAGTGCATACAATGCTTTGACAATACAAAGAGTATACATTTCAATTTTACACCAAAGTACTTACTGCAAACCTAATGGAAACACCTTAGGTTAACTTCCCACATGATTCTGAGATGACTGAAAGTTGTTTCATGCCTCTAGACATCAAGAGAAAAAAGTTGTTATCTCAGTGCATACAATGCTTTGACAATACAAAGAGTATGCATTTCAATTTTAAACCAAAGTACTTACTGCAAACCTAATGGAAACACCTTTGGTTAACTTCCCACATGATTATGAGCAGTTTGAAAGTTGTTTCATGCCTATATACAGGAAGACAAAAAAGTTCTTTTCTCAGTGCTTCCAAAGCTTTGCAATACAAATAGTATACATTTCAATTTTACACCAAAGTACTTAGTGCAAACCTAATGGAAACACCTTAGGTTAACTTCCCACATGATTCTGAGATGACTGAAAGTTGTTTCATGCCTCCAGACATCAAGACAAAAAAGTTGTTATCTCAGTGCATACAATGCTTTGACAATACAAAGAGTATACATTTCAATTTTACACCAAAGTACTTACTGCAAACCTAATGGAAACACCTTAGGTTAACTTCCTACATGATTCTGAAATGTCTGCAAGTTGTTTCATGCCTCTGTACATAAAGACAAAAAAGTTGATTTCTCAGAGATTAGAGTGCTTTGACATTAAAAGTATTATAGATTTGAATTTTACACCAAAGTACTTAGTGCAAACCTAATGGAAACACCCCAGTTCAACTTCCCACATGATTATGAGTAGTTTGAAAGTAGTTTCATGCCTCTGCTCATCAAGACAAAAAAGTTCTTTTCTCAGTGCTTCCAATGCTTTGACAATACAAATAGTATACATTTCAATTTTACACCAAAGAACTTACTGCAAAACTAATGGAAACACCTTAGGTTAACTTCCCACATGATTCTGAGATGACTGAAACTTGTTTCATGCCTTTAGACATTAAGACAAAAAAAGTTGTTATCTCAGTGCATACAATGCTTTGACGTAACAGTAGTATATACTTAAATTGTACTGAAAAGTCCTGACTGCAAACCTAATGGAAACACCTTTGGTTAACTTCCCTGATGATTATGAGCAGTTTCAAAGTTTTTTCATGCCTCTATACATCAAGACAACAAAGTTCTTATCTCAGTGCATACAATGCTTTGTCAGTACAAATAGTATACACTTCAATTTTACACCAAAGTACTTAGTGCAAACCTAATGGAAACACCTTAGGTTAACTTCCCACATGATTCTGAGATGACTGAAAGTTGTTTCATGCCTCTAGACGTCAAGACAAAAAAGTTGTTATCTCAGTGCATACAATGCTTTGACAATACAAAGAGTATACATTTCAATTTTACACCACAGTGCTTACTGCAAACCTAATGGAAACACCTAAGGTTAACTTCCCACATGATTCTGAAATGTCTGCAAGTTGTTTCATGCCCCTGTACATAAAGACAAAAAAGTTGATTTCTCAGAGAATAGAGTGCTTTGACATTAAAAGTATTATACATTTGAATTTTACACCAAAGTACTTAGTGCAAACCTAATGGAAACACCTTAGGTTAACTTCCCACATGATTCTGAGATGACTGAAAGTTGTTTCATGCCTCTAGACATCAAGACAAAAAAGTTGTTATCTCAGTGCATACAATGCTTTGACAATACAAAGAGTATACATTTCAATTTTACACCAAAGTACTTACTGCAAACCTAATGGAAACACCTTAGGTTAACTTCCCACATGATTCTGAGATGACTGAAAGTTGTTTCATGCCTCTATACATCAAGACAACAAAGTTGTTATCTCAGTGCATACAATGCTTTGACAATACAAAGAGTATGCATTTCAATTTTAAACCAAAGTACTTACTGCAAACCTAATGGAAACACCTTTGGTTAACTTCACACATGATTATGAGCAGTTTGAAAGGTGTTTCATGCCTATATACATCAAGACAAAAAAGTTCTTTTCTCAGTGCTTCCATAGCTTTGCAATACAAATAGTATACATTTCAATTTTACACCAAAGTACTTAGTGCAAACCTAATGGAAACACCTTAGGTTAACTTCCCACATGATTCTGAGATGACTGAAAGTTGTTTCATGCCTCTAGACATCAGGACAAAAAAGTTGTTCTCTCAGTGCATACAATGCTTTGACAATACAAAGAGTATACAGTTCAATTTTACACCAAAGTACTTACTGCAAACCTAATGGAAACACCTTAGGTTAACTTCCCACATGTTTCTGAGATGACTGAAAGTTGTTTCATGCCTCTAGACATCAAGAGAAAAAAGTTGTTATCTCAGTGCATACAATGCTTTGACAATACAAAGAGTATGCATTTCAATTTTAAACCAAAGTACTTACTGCAAACCTAATGGAAACACCTTTGGTTAACTTCCCACATGATTATGAGCAGTTTGAAAGTTGTTTCATGCCTATATACATCAAGACAAAAAAGTTCTTTTCTCAGTGCTTCCAAAGCTTTGCAATACAAATAGTATACATTTCAATTTTACAGCAAAGTACTTAGTGCAAACCTAATGCAAACACCTTAGGTTAACTTCCCACATGATTCTGAGATGACTGAAAGTTGTTTCATGCCTCTAGACATCAAGACAAAAAAGTTGTTATCTCAGTGCATACAATGCTTTGACAATACAAAGAGTATACATTTCAATTTTACACCAAAGGACTTACTGCAAACCTAATGGAAACACCTAAGGTTAACTTCCCACATGATTCTGAAATGTCTGCAAGTTGTTTCATGCCCCTGTACATAAAGACAAAAAAGTTGATTTCTCAGAGAATAGAGTGCTTTGACATTAAAAGTATTATACATTTGAATTTTACACCAAAGTACTTAGTGCAAACCTAATGGAAACACCTTAGGTTAACTTCCCACATGATTCTGAGATGACTGAAAGTTGTTTCATGCCTCTAGACATCAGGACAAAAAAGTTGTTCTCTCAGTGCATACAATGCTTTGACAATACAAAGAGTATACATTTCAATTTTACACCAAAGTACTTACTGCAAACCTAATGGAAACACCTTAGGTTAACTTCCCACATGATTCTGAGATGACTGAAAGTTGTTTCATGCCTCTAGACATCAAGACAAAAAAGTTGTTATCTCAGTGCATACAATGCTTTGACAATACAAAGAGTATGCATTTCAATTTTAAACCAAAGTACTTACTGCAAACCTAATGGAAACACCTTTGGTTAACTTCCCACATGATTATGAGCAGTTTGAAAGTTTTTTCATGCCTCTATACATCAAGACAACAAAGTTCTTATCTCAGTGCATACAATGCTTTGTCAGTACAAATAGTATACACTTCAATTTTACACCAAAGTACTTAGTGCAAACCTAATGGAAACACCTTAGGTTAACTTCCCACATGATTCTGAGATGACTGAAAGTTGTTTCATGCCTCTAGACATCAAGACAAAAAAGTTGTTATCTCAGTGCATACAATGCTTTGACAATTCAAAGAGTATGCATTTCAATTTTAAACCAAAGTACTTACTGCAAACCTAATGGAAACACCTTTGGTTAACTTCCCACATGATTCTGAGATGACTGAAAGTTGTTTCATGCCTCTAGACATCAAGACAAAAAAGTTGTTATCTCAGTGCATACAATGCTTTGACAATACAAAGAGTATACATTTCAATTTTACACCAAAGTACTTACTGCAAACCTAATGGAAACACCTTAGGTTAACTTCCCACATGATTCTGAGATGACTGAAAGTTGTTTCATGCCTCTAGACATCAAGACAAAAAAGTTGTTATCTCAGTGCATACAATGCTTTGACAATACAAAGAGTATACATTTCAATTTTACACCAAAGGACTTACTGCAAACCTAATGGAAACACCTAAGGTTAACTTCCCACATGATTCTGAAATGTCTGCAAGTTGTTTCATGCCCCTGTACATAAAGACAAAAAAGTTGATTTCTCAGAGAATAGAGTGCTTTGACATTAAAAGTATTATACATTTGAATTTTACACCAAAGTACTTAGTGCAAACCTAATGGAAACACCTTAGGTTAACTTCCCACATGATTCTGAGATGACTGAAAGTTGTTTCATGCCTCTAGACATCAAGACAAAAAAGTTGTTATCTCAGTGCATACAATGCTTTGACAATACAAAGAGTATGCATTTCAATTTTAAACCGAAGTACTTACTGCAAACCTAATGGAAACACCTTAGGTTAACTTCCTACATGATTCTGAAATGTCTGCAAGTTGTTTCATGCCTCTGTACATAAAGACAAAAAAGTTGATTTCTCAGAGATTAGAGTGCTTTGACATTAAAAGTATTATAGATTTGAATTTTACACCAAAGTACTTAGTGCAAACCTAATGGAAACACCCTCGTTCAACTTCCCACATGATTATGAGTAGTTTGAAAGTAGTTTCATGCCTCTGCTCATCAAGACAAAAAAGTTCTTTTCTCAGTGCTTCCAATGCTTTGACAATACAAATAGTATACATTTCAATTTTACACCAAAGAACTTACTGCAAAACTAATGGAAACACCTTAGGTTAACTTCCCACATGATTCTGAGTTGACTGAAACTTGTTTCATGCCTTTAGACATTAAGACAAAAAAGTTGTTATCTCAGTGCATACAATGCTTTGACGTAACAGTAGTATACACTTAAATTGTACTGAAAAGTCCTGACTGCAAACCTAATGGAAACACCTTTGGTTAACTTCCCTCATGATTATGAGCAGTTTGAAAGTTTTTTTCATGCCTCTATACATCAAGACAACAAAGTTCTTATCTCAGTGCATACAATGCTTTGTCAGTACAAATAGTATACACTTCAATTTTACACCAAAGTACTTAGTGCAAACCTAATGGAAACACCTTAGGTTAACTTCCCACATGATTCTGAGATGACTGAAAGTTGTTTCATGCCTCTAGACATCAAGACAAAAAAGTTGTTATCTCAGTGCATACAATGCTTTGTCAGTACAAATAGTATACACTTCAATTTTACACCAAAGTACTTACTGCAAACCTAATGGAAACACCTTAGGTTAACTTCCCACATGATTCTGAGATGACTGAAAGTTGTTTCATGCCTCTATACATCAAGACAACAAAGTTGTTATCTCAGTGCATACAATGCTTTGACAATACAAAGATTATGCATTTCAATTTTAAACCAAAGTACTTACTGCAAACCTAATGGAAACACCTTTGGTTAACTTCCCACATGATTATGAGCAGTTTGAAAGTTGTTTCATGCCTATATACATCAAGACAAAAAAGTTCTTTTCTCAGTGCTTCCAAAGCTTTGCAATACAAATAGTATACATTTCAATTTTACACCAAAGTACTTAGTGCAAACCTAATGGAAACACCTTAGGTTAACTTCCCACATGATTCTGAGATGACTGAAAGTTGTTTCATGCCTCTAGACATCAGGACAAAAAAGTTGTTCTCTCAGTGCATACAATGCTTTGACAATACAAAGAGTATACATTTCAATTTTACACCAAAGTACTTACTGCAAACCTAATGGAAACAACTTAGGTTAACTTCCCACATGTTTCTGAGATGACTGAAAGTTGTTTCATGCCTCTAGACATCAAGAGAAAAAAGTTGTTATCTCAGTGCATACAATGCTTTGACAATACAAAGAGTATGCATTTCAATTTTAAACCAAAGTACTTACTGCAAACCTCATGGAAACACCTTTGGTTAACTTCCCACATGATTATGAGCAGTTTGAAAGTTGTTTCATGCCTATATACATCAAGACAAAAAAGTTCTTTTCTCAGTGCTTCCAAAGCTTTGCAATACAAATAGTATACATTTCAATTTTACACCAAAGTACTTAGTGCAAACCTAATGGAAACACCTTAGGTTAACTTCCCACATGATTCTGAGATGACTGAAAGTTGTTTCATGCCTCCAGACATCAAGACAAAAAAGTTGTTATCTCAGTGCATACAATGCTTTGACAATACAAAGAGTATACATTTCAATTTTACACCAAAGTACTTACTGCAAACCTAATGGAAACACCTTAGGTTAACTTCCTACATGATTCTGAAATGTCTGCAAGTTGTTTCATGCCTCTGTACATAAAGACAAAAAAGTTGATTTCTCAGAGATTAGAGTGCTTTGACATTAAAAGTATTATAGATTTGAATTTTACACCAAAGTACTTAGTGCAAACCTAATGGAAACACCCCAGTTCAACTTCCCACATGATTATGAGTAGTTTGAAAGTAGTTTCATGCCTCTGCTCATCAAGACAAAAAAGTTCTTTTCTCAGTGCTTCCAATGCTTTGACAATACAAATAGTATACATTTCAATTTTACACCAAAGAACTTACTGCAAAACTAATGGAAACACCTTAGGTTAACTTCCCACATGATTCTGAGATGACTGAAACTTGTTTCATGCCTTTAGACATTAAGACAAAAAAGTTGTTATCTCAGTGCATACAATGCTTTGACGTAACAGTAGTATACACTTAAATTGTACTGAAAAGTCCTGACTGCAAACCTAATGGAAACACCTTTGGTTAACTTCCCTCATGATTATGAGCAGTTTGAAAGTTTTTTCATGCCTCTATACATCAAGACAACAAAGTTGTTATCTCAGTGCATACAATGCTTTGTCAGTACAAATAGTATACACTTCAATTTTACACCAAAGTACTTAGTGCAAACCTAATGGAAACACCTTTAATTAACTTCCCACATGATTATGAGATGACTGAAAGTTGTTTCATGCCTCTAGACATCAAGACAAAAAAGTTGTTATCTCAGTGCATACAATGCTTTGACAATACAAAGAGTATACATTTCAATTTTACACCAAAGTACTTACTGCAAACCTAATGGAAACACCTAAGGTTAACTTCCCACATGATTCTGAAATGTCTGCAAGTTGTTTCATGCCCCTGTACATAAAGACAAAAAAGTTGATTTCTCAGAGAATAGAGTGCTTTAACATTAAAAGTATTATACATCTGAATTTTACACCAAAGTACTTAGTGCAAACCTAATGGAAACACCTTAGGTTAACTTCCCACATGATTCTGAGATGACTGAAAGTTGTTTCATGCCTCTAGACATCAAGACAAAAAAGTTGTTATCTCAGTGCATACAATGCTTTGACAATACAAAGAGTATGCATTTCAATTTTAAACCGAAATACTTACTGCAAACCTAATGGAAACACCTTAGGTTAACTTCCTACATGATTCTGAAATGTCTGCAAGTTGTTTCATGCCTCTGTACATAAAGACAAAAAAGTTGATTTCTCAGAGATTAGAGTGCTTTGACATTAAAAGTATTATAGATTTGAATTTTACACCAAAGTACTTAGTGCAAACCTAATGGAAACACCCTAGTTCAACTTCCCACATGATTATGAGTAGTTTGAAAGTAGTTTCATGCCTCTGCTCATCAAGACAAAAAAGTTCTTTTCTCAGTGCTTCCAATGCTTTGACAATACAAATAGTATACATTTCAATTTTACACCAAAGAACTTACTGCAAAACTAATGGAAACACCTTAGGTTAACTTCCCACATGATTCTGAGTTGACTGAAACTTGTTTCATGCCTTTAGACATTAAGACAAAAAAGTTGTTATCTCAGTGCATACAATGCTTTGACGTAACAGTAGTATACACTTAAATTGTACTGAAAAGTCCTGACTGCAAACCTAATGGAAACACCTTTGGTTAACTTCCCTCATGATTATGAGCAGTTTGAAAGTTTTTTCATGCCTCTATACATCAAGACAACAAAGTTCTTACCTCAGTGCATACAATGCTTTGTCAGTACAAATAGTATACACTTCAATTTTACACCAAAGTACTTAGTGCAAACCTAATGGAAACACCTTAGGTTAACTTCCCACATGATTCTGAGATGACTGAAAGTTGTTTCATGCCTCTAGACATCAAGACAAAAAAGTTGTTATCTCAGTGCATACAATGCTTTGTCAGTACAAATAGTATACACTTCAATTTTACACCAAAGTACTTAGTGCAAACCTAATGGAAACACCTTAGGTTAACTTCCCACATGATTCTGAGATGACTGAAAGTTGTTTCATGCCTCTAGACATCAAGACAAAAAAGTTGTTATCTCAGTGCATACAATGCTTTGACAATACAAAGAGTATACATTTCAATTTTACACAAAGGACTTACTGCAAACCTAATGGAAACACCTAAGGTTAACTTCCCACATGATTCTGAAATGTCTGCAAGTTGTTTCATGCCCCTGTACATAAAGACAAAAAAGTTGATTTCTCAGAGAATAGAGTGCTTTGACATTAAAAGTATTATACATTTGAATTTTACACCAAAGTACTTAGTGCAAACCTAATGGAAACACCTTAGGTTAACTTCCCACATGATTCTGAGATGACTGAAAGTTGTTTCATGCCTCTAGACATCAAGACAAAAAAGTTGTTATCTCAGTGCATACAATGCTTTGACAATACAAAGAGTATGCATTTCAATTTTAAACCAAAGTACTTACTGCAAACCTAATGGAAACACCTTTGGTTAACTTCCCACATGATTATGAGCAGTTTGAAAGTTTTTTCATGCCTCTATACATCAAGACAACAAAGTTCTTATCTCAGTGCATACAATGCTTTGTCAGTAGAAATAGTATACACTTCAATTTTACACCAAAGTACTTAGTGCAAACCTAATGGAAACACCTTAGGTTAACTTCCCACATGATTCTGAGATGACTGAAAGTTGTTTCATGCCTCTAGACATCAAGACAAAAAAGTTGTTATCTCAGTGCATACAATGCTTTGACAATTCAAAGAGTATGCATTTCAATTTTAAACCAAAGTACTTACTGCAAACCTAATGGAAACACCTTTGGTTAACTTCCCACATGATTCTGAGATGACTGAAAGTTGTTTCATGCCTCTAGACATCAAGACAAAAAAGTTGTTATCTCAGTGCATACAATGCTTTGACAATACAAAGAGTATACATTTCAATTTTACACCAAAGGACTTACTGCAAACCTAATGGAAACACCTAAGGTTAACTTCCCACATGATTCTGAAATGTCTGCAAGTTGTTTCATGCCCCTGTACATAAAGACAAAAAAGTTGATTTCTCAGAGAATAGAGTGCTTTGACATTAAAAGTATTATACATTTGAATTTTACACCAAAGTACTTAGTGCAAACCTAATGGAAACACCTTAGGTTAACTTCCCACATGATTCTGAGATGACTGAAAGTTGTTTCATGCCTCTAGACATCAAGACAAAAAAGTTGTTATCTCAGTGCATACAATGCTTTGACAATACAAAGAGTATGCATTTCAATTTTAAACCAAAGTACTTACTGCAAACCTAATGGAAACACCTTTGGTTAACTTCCCACATGATTATGAGCAGTTTGAAAGTTGTTTCATGCCTATATACAGCAAGACAAAAAAGTTCTTTTCTCAGTGCTTCCAAAGCTTTGCAAAACAAATAGTATACATTTCAATTTTACACCAAAGTACTTAGTGCAAACCTAATGGAAACACCTTAGGTTAACTTCCCACATGATTCTGAGATGACTGAAAGTTGTTTCATGCCTTTAGACATTAAGACAAAAAAAGTTGTTATCTCAGTGCATACAATGCTTTGACGTAACAGTAGTATACACTTAAATTGTACTGAAAAGTCCTCACTGCAAACCTAATGGAAACACCCTAGTTCAACTTCCCACATGATTATGAGTAGTTTGAAAGTAGTTTCATGCCTCTGCTCATCAAGACAAAAAAGTTCTTTTCTCAGTGCTTCCAATGCTTTGACAATACAAATAGTATACATTTCAATTTTACACCAAAGAACTTACTGCAAAACTAATGGAAACACCTTAGGTTAACTTCCCACATGATTCTGAGATGACTGAAAGTTGTTTCATGCCTTTAGACATTAAGACAAAAAAGTTGTTATCTCAGTGCATACAATGCTTTGACGTAACAGTAGTATACACTTAAATTGTACTGAAAAGTCCTGACTGCAAACCTAATGGAAACACCTTTGGTTAACTTCCCTCATGATTATGAGCAGTTTGAAAGTTTTTTCATGCTCTATACATCAAGACAACAAAGTTCTTATCTCAGTGCATACAATGCTTTGTCAGTACAAATAGAATACATTTCAATTTTACACCAAAGTACTTACTGCAAACCTAATGGAAACACCTAAGGTTAACTTCCCACATGATTCTGAAATGTCTGCAAGTTGTTTCATGCCCCTGTACATAAAGACAAAAAAGTTGATTTCTCAGAGAATAGAGTGCTTTGACATTAAAAGTATTATACATTTGAATTTTACACCAAAGTACTTAGTGCAAACCTAATGGAAACACCTTAGGTTAACTTCCCACATGATTCTGAGATGACTGAAAGTTGTTTCATGCCTCTAGACATCAAGACAAAAAAGTTGTTATCTCAGTGCATACAATGCTTTGACAATACAAAGAGTATGCATTTCAATTTTAAACCAAAGTACTTACTGCAAACCTAATGGAAACACCTTAGGTTAACTTCCTACATGATTCTGAAATGTCTGCAAGTTGTTTCATGCCTCTGTACATAAAGACAAAAAAGTTGATTTCTCAGAGATTAGTGCTTTGACATTAAAAGTATTATAGATTTGAATTTTACACCAAAGTACTTAGTGCAAACCTAATGGAAACACCCTAGTTCAACTTCCCACATGATTATGAGTAGTTTGAAAGTAGTTTCATGCCTCTGCTCATCAAGACAAAAAAGTTCTTTTCTCAGTGCTTCCAATGCTTTGACAATACAAATAGTATACATTTCAATTTTACACCAAAGAACTTACTGCAAAACTAATGGAAACACCTTAGGTTAACTTCCCACATGATTCTGAGATGACTGAAACTTGTTTCATGCCTTTAGACATTAAGACAAAAAAGTTGTTATCTCAGTGCATACAATGCTTTGACGTAACAGTAGTATACACTTAAATTGTACTGAAAAGTCCTGACTGCAAACCTAATGGAAACACCTTTGGTTAACTTCCCTGATGATTATGAGCAGTTTGAAAGTTTTTTCATGCCTCTATACATCAAGACAACAAAGTTCTTATCTCAGTGCATACAATGCTTTGTCAGTACAAATAGTATACACTTCAATTTTACACCAAAGTACTTAGTGCAAACCTAATGGAAACACCTTAGGTTAACTTCCCACATGATTCTGAGATGACTGAAAGTTGTTTCATGCCTCTAGACGTCAAGACAAAAAAGTTGTTATCTCAGTGCATACAATGCTTTGACAATACAAAGAGTATACATTTCAATTTTACACCACAGTACTTACTGCAAACCTAATGGAAACACCTAAGGTTAACTTCCCACATGATTCTGAAATGTCTGCAAGTTGTTTCATGCCCCTGTACATAAAGACAAAAAAGTTGATTTCTCAGAGAATAGAGTGCTTTGACATTAAAAGTATTATACATTTGAATTTTACACCAAAGTACTTAGTGCAAACCTAATGGAAACACCTTAGGTTAACTTCCCACATGATTCTGAGATGACTGAAAGTTGTTTCATGCCTCTAGACATCAAGACAAAAAAGTTGTTATCTCAGTGCATACAATGCTTTGACAATACAAAGAGTATACATTTCAATTTTAAACCAAAGTACTTACTGCAAACCTAATGGAAACACCTTTGGTTAACTTCACACATGATTATGAGCAGTTTGAAAGGTGTTTCATGCCTATATACATCAAGACAAAAAAGTTCTTTTCTCAGTGCTTCCATAGCTTTGCAATACAAATAGTATACATTTCAATTTTACACCAAAGTACTTACTGCAAACCTAATGGAAACACCTTAGGTTAACTTCCCACATGTTTCTGAGATGACTGAAAGTTGTTTCATGCCTCTAGACATCAAGAGAAAAAAGTTGTTATCTCAGTGCATACAATGCTTTGACAATACAAAGAGTATGCATTTCAATTTTAAACCAAAGTACTTACTGCAAACCTAATGGAAACACCTTTGGTTAACTTCCCATATGATTATGAGCAGTTTGAAAGTTGTTTCATGCCTATATACATCAAGACAAAAAAGTTCTTTTCTCAGTGCTTCCAAAGCTTTGCAATACAAATAGTATACATTTTAATTTTACAGCAAAGTACTTAGTGCAAACCTAATGGAAACACCTTAGGTTAACTTCCCACATGATTCTGAGATGACTGAAAGTTGTTTCATGCCTCCAGACATCAAGACAAAATAGTTGTTATCTCAGTGCATACAATGCTTTGACAATGCAAAGAGTATACCTTTCAATTTTACACCAAAGTACTTACTGCAAACCTAATGGAAACACCTTAGGTTAACTTCCTACATGATTCTGAAATGTCTGCAAGTTGTTTCATGCCTCTGTACATAAAGACAAAAAAGTTGATTTCTCAGAGATTAGAGTGCTTTGACATTAAAAGTATTATAGATTTGAATTTTACGCCAAAGTACTTAGTGCAAACCTAATGGAAACACCCTAGTTCAACTTCCCACATGATTATGAGTAGTTTGAAAGTAGTTTCATGCCTCTGCTCATCAAGACAAAAAAGTTCTTTTCTCAGTGCTTCCAATGCTTTGACAATACAAATAGTATACATTTCAATTTTTCACGAAAGAACTTACTGCGAAACTAATGGAAACACCTTAGGGTAACTTCCCACATGATTCTGAGATGACTGAAAGTTGTTTCATGCCTTTAGACATTAAGACAAAAAAGTTGTTATCTCAGTGCATACAATGCTTTGACGTAACAGTAGTATACACTTAAATTGTACTGAAAAGTCCTGACTGCAAACCTAATGGAAACACCTTTGGTTAACTTCCCTCATGATTATGAGCAGTTTGAAAGTTTTTTCATGCCTCTATACATCAAGACAACAAAGTTCTTATCTCAGTGCATACAATGCTTTGTCAGTACAAATAGTATACATTTCAATTTTACACCAAAGTACTTACTGCAAACCTAATGGAAACACCTTAGGTTAACTTCCCACATGATTCTGAGATGACTGCAAGTTGTTTCATGCCTCTGTACATAAAGACAAAAAAGTTGATTTCTCAGAGATTAGTGCTTTGACATTAAAAGTATTATAGATTTGAATTTTACACCAAAGTACTTAGTGCAAACCTAATGGAAACACCCTAGTTCAACTTCCCACATGATTATGAGTAGTTTGAAAGTAGTTTCATGCCTCTGCTCATCAAGACAAAAAAGTTCTTTTCTCAGTGCTTCCAATGCTTTGACAATACAAATAGTATACATTTCAATTTTACACCAAAGAACTTACTGCAAAACTAATGGAAACACCTTAGGTTAACTTCCCACATGATTCTGAGATGACTGAAACTTGTTTCATGCCTTTAGACATTAAGACAAAAAAGTTGTTATCTCAGTGCATACAATGCTTTGACGTAACAGTAGTATACACTTAAATTGTACTGAAAAGTCCTGACTGCAAACCTAATGGAAACACCTTTGGTTAACTTCCCTGATGATTATGAGCAGTTTCAAAGTTTTTTCATGCCTCTATACATCAAGACAACAAAGTTCTTATCTCAGTGCATACAATGCTTTGTCAGTACAAATAGTATACACTTCAATTTTACACCAAAGTACTTAGTGCAAACCTAATGGAAACACCTTAGGTTAACTTCCCACATGATTCTGAGATGACTGAAAGTTGTTTCATGCCTCTAGACGTCAAGACAAAAAAGTTGTTATCTCAGTGCATACAATGCTTTGACAATACAAAGAGTATACATTTCAATTTTACACCACAGTACTTACTGCAAACCTAATGGAAACACCTAAGGTTAACTTCCCACATGATTCTGAAATGTCTGCAAGTTGTTTCATGCCCCTGTACATAAAGACAAAAAAGTTGATTTCTCAGAGAATAGAGTGCTTTGACATTAAAAGTATTATACATTTGAATTTTACACCAAAGTACTTAGTGCAAACCTAATGGAAACACCTTAGGTTAACTTCCCACATGATTCTGAGATGACTGAAAGTTGTTTCATGCCTCTAGACATCAAGACAAAAAAGTTGTTATCTCAGTGCATACAATGCTTTGACAATACAAAGAGTATACATTTCAATTTTACACCAAAGTACTTACTGCAAACCTAATGGAAACACCTTAGGTTAACTTCCCACATGATTCTGAGATGACTGAAAGTTGTTTCATGCCTCTATACATCAAGACAACAAAGTTGTTATCTCAGTGCATACAATGCTTTGACAATACAAAGAGTATGCATTTCAATTTTAAACCAAAGTACTTACTCCAAACCTAATGGAAACACCTTTGGTTAACTTCACACATGATTATGAGCAGTTTGAAAGGTGTTTCATGCCTATATACATCAAGACAAAAAAGTTCTTTTCTCAGTGCTTCCATAGCTTTGCAATACAAATAGTATACATTTCAATTTTACACCAAAGTACTTAGTGCAAACCTAATGGAAACACCATAGGTTAACTTCCCACATGATTCTGAGATGACTGAAAGTTGTTTCATGCCTCTAGACATCAGGACAAAAAAGTTGTTCTCTCAGTGCATACAATGCTTTGACAATACAAAGAGTATACAGTTCAATTTTACACCAAAGTACTTACTGCAAACCTAATGGAAACACCTTAGGTTAACTTCCCACATGTTTCTGAGATGACTGAAAGTTGTTTCATGCCTCTAGACATCAAGAGAAAAAAGTTGTTATCTCAGTGCATACAATGCTTTGACAATACAAAGAGTATGCATTTCAATTTTAAACCAAAGTACTTACTGCAAACCTAATGGAAACACCTTTGGTTAACTTCCCACATGATTATGAGCAGTTTGAAAGTTGTTTCATGCCTATATACATCAAGACAAAAAAGTTCTTTTCTCAGTGCTTCCAAAGCTTTGCAATAAAAATAGTATACATTTCAATTTTACAGCAAAGTACTTAGTGCAAACCTAATGCAAACACCTTAGGTTAACTTCCCACATGATTCTGAGATGACTGAAAGTTGTTTCATGCCTCCAGACATCAAGACAAAATAGTTGTTATCTCAGTGCATACAATGCTTTGACAATGCAAAGAGTATACATTTCAATTTTACACCAAAGTACTTACTGCAAACCTAATGGAAACACCTTAGGTTAACTTCCTACATGATTCTGAAATGTCTGCAAGTTGTTTCATGCCTCTGTACATAAAGACAAAAAAGTTGATTTCTCAGAGATTAGAGTGCTTTGACATTAAAAGTATTATAGATTTGAATTTTACGCCAAAGTACTTAGTGCAAACCTAATGGAAACACCCTAGTTCAACTTCCCACATGATTATGAGTAGTTTGAAAGTAGTTTCATGCCTCTGCTCATCAAGACAAAAAAGTTCTTTTCTCAGTGCTTCCAATGCTTTGACAATACAAATAGTATACATTTCAATTTTACACGAAAGAACTTACTGCGAAACTAATGGAAACACCTTAGGGTAACTTCCCACATGATTCTGAGATGACTGAAAGTTGTTTCATGCCTTTAGACATTAAGACAAAAAAGTTGTTATCTCAGTGCATACAATGCTTTGACGTAACAGTAGTATACACTTAAATTGTACTGAAAAGTCCTCACTGCAAACCTAATGGAAACACCTTTGGTTAACTTCCTTCATGATTATGAGCAGTTTGAAAGTTTTTTCATGCCTCTATACATCAAGACAACGAAGTTGTTATCTCAGTGCATACAATGCTTTGTCAGTACAAATAGTATACACTTCAATTTTACACCAAAGTACTTAGTGCAAACCTAATGGAAACACCTTAGGTTAACTTCCCACATGATTCTGAGATGACTGAAAGTTGTTTCATGCCTCTAGACATCAAGACAAAAAAGTTGTTATCTCAGTGCATACAATGCTTTGACAATACAAAGAGCATACATTTCAATTTTACACCAAAGGACTTACTGCAAACCTAATGGAAACACCTAAGGTTAACTTCCCAAATGATTCTGAAATGTCTGCAAGTTGTTTCATGCCCCTGTACATAAAGACAAAAAAGTTGATTTCTCAGAGAATAGAGTGCTTTGACATTAAAAGTATTATACATTTGAATTTTACACCAAAGTACTTAGTGCAAACCTAATGGAAACACCTTAGGTTAACTTCCCACATGATTCTGAGATGACTGAAAGTTGTTTCATGCCTCTAGACATCAAGACAAAAAAGTTGTTATCTCAGTGCATACAATGCTTTGACAATACAAAGAGTATGCATTTCAATTTTAAACCAAAGTACTTACTGCAAACCTAATGGAAACACCTTAGGTTAACTTCCTACATGATTCTGAAATGTCTGCAAGTTGTTTCATGCCTCTGTACATAAAGACAAAAAAGTTGATTTCTCAGAGATTAGTGCTTTGACATTAAAAGTATTATAGATTTGAATTTTACACCAAAGTACTTAGTGCAAACCTAATGGAAACACCCTAGTTCAACTTCCCACATGATTATGAGTAGTTTGAAAGTAGTTTCATGCCTCTGCTCATCAAGACAAAAAAGTTCTTTTCTCAGTGCTTCCAATGCTTTGACAATACAAATAGTATACATTTCAATTTTACACCAAAGAACTTACTGCAAAACTAATGGAAACACCTTAGGTTAACTTCCCACATGATTCTGAGATGACTGAAACTTGTTTCATGCCTTTAGACATTAAGACAAAAAAGTTGTTATCTCAGTGCATACAATGCTTTGACGTAACAGTAGTATACACTTAAATTGTACTGAAAAGTCCTGACTGCAAACCTAATGGAAACACCTTTGGTTAACTTCCCTGATGATTATGAGCAGTTTCAAAGTTTTTTCATGCCTCTATACATCAAGACAACAAAGTTCTTATCTCAGTGCATACAATGCTTTGTCAGTACAAATAGTATACACTTCAATTTTACACCAAAGTACTTAGTGCAAACCTAATGGAAACACCTTAGGTTAACTTCCCACATGATTCTGAGATGACTGAAAGTTGTTTCATGCCTCTAGACGTCAAGACAAAAAAGTTGTTATCTCAGTGCATACAATGCTTTGACAATACAAAGAGTATACATTTCAATTTTACACCACAGTACTTACTGCAAACCTAATGGAAACACCTAAGGTTAACTTCCCACATGATTCTGAAATGTCTGCAAGTTGTTTCATGCCCCTGTACATAAAGACAAAAAAGTTGATTTCTCAGAGAATAGAGTGCTTTGACATTAAAAGTATTATACATTTGAATTTTACACCAAAGTACTTAGTGCAAACCTAATGGAAACACCTTAGGTTAACTTCCCACATGATTCTGAGATGACTGAAAGTTGTTTCATGCCTCTAGACATCAAGACAAAAAAGTTGTTATCTCAGTGCATACAATGCTTTGACAATACAAAGAGTATACATTTCAATTTTACACCAAAGTACTTACTGCAAACCTAATGGAAACACCTTAGGTTAACTTCCCACATGATTCTGAGATGACTGAAAGTTGTTTCATGCCTCTATACATCAAGACAACAAAGTTGTTATCTCAGTGCATACAATGCTTTGACAATACAAAGAGTATGCATTTCAATTTTAAACCAAAGTACTTACTGCAAACCTAATGGAAACACCTTTGGTTAACTTCACACATGATTATGAGCAGTTTGAAAGGTGTTTCATGCCTATATACATCAAGACAAAAAAGTTCTTTTCTCAGTGCTTCCATAGCTTTGCAATACAAATAGTATACATTTCAATTTTACACCAAAGTACTTAGTGCAAACCTAATGGAAACACCTTAGGTTAACTTCCCACATGATTCTGAGATGACTGAAAGTTGTTTCATGCCTCTAGACATCAGGACAAAAAAGTTGTTCTCTCAGTGCATACAATGCTTTGACAATACAAAGAGTATACAGTTCAATTTTACACCAAAGTACTTACTGCAAACCTAATGGAAACACCTTAGGTTAACTTCCCACATGTTTCTGAGATGACTGAAAGTTGTTTCATGCCTCTAGACATCAAGAGAAAAAAGTTGTTATCTCAGTGCATACAATGCTTTGACAATACAAAGAGCATGCATTTCAATTTTAAACCAAAGTACTTACTGCAAACCTAATGGAAACACCTTTGGTTAACTTCGCACATGATTATGAGCAGTTTGAAAGTTGTTTCATGCCTATATACATCAAGACAAAAAAGTTCTTTTCTCAGTGCTTCCAAAGCTTTGCAATACAAATAGTATACATTTCAATTTTACAGCAAAGTACTTAGTGCAAACCTAATGCAAACACCTTAGGTTAACTTCCCACATGATTCTGAGATGACTGAAAGTTGTTTCATGCCTCCAGACATCAAGACAAAATAGTTGTTATCTCAGTGCATACAATGCTTTGACAATGCAAAGAGTATACATTTCAATTTTACACCAAAGTACTTACTGCAAACCTAATGGAAACACCTTAGGTTAACTTCCTACATGATTCTGAAATGTCTGCAAGTTGTTTCATGCCTCTGTACATAAAGACAAAAAAGTTGATTTCTCAGAGATTAGAGTGCTTTGACATTAAAAGTATTATAGATTTGAATTTTACACCAAAGTACTTAGTGCAAACCTAATGGAAACACCCTAGTTCAACTTCCCACATGATTATGAGTAGTTTGAAAGTAGTTTCATGCCTCTGCTCATCAAGACAAAAAAGTTCTTTTCTCAGTGCTTCCAATGCTTTGACAATACAAATAGTATACATTTCAATTTTACACCAAAGAACTTACTGCGAAACTAATGGAAACACCTTAGGGTAACTTCCCACATGATTCTGAGATGACTGAAAGTTGTTTCATGCCTTTAGACATTAAGACAAAAAAGTTGTTATCTCAGTGCATACAATGCTTTGACGTAACAGTAGTATACACTTAAATTGTACTGAAAAGTCCTCACTGCAAACCTAATGGAAACACCTTTGGTTAACTTCCTTCATGATTATGAGCAGTTTGAAAGTTTTTTCATGCCTCTATACATCAAGACAACGAAGTTGTTATCTCAGTGCATACAATGCTTTGTCAGTACAAATAGTATACACTTCAATTTTACACCAAAGTACTTAGTGCAAACCTAATGGAAACACCTTAGGTTAACTTCCCACATGATTCTGAGATGACTGAAAGTTGTTTCATGCCTCTAGACGTCAAGACAAAAAAGTTGTTATCTCAGTGCATACAATGCTTTGACAATACAAAGAGTATACATTTCAATTTTACACCACAGTACTTACTGCAAACCTAATGGAAACACCTAAGGTTAACTTCCCACATGATTCTGAAATGTCTGCAAGTTGTTTCATGCCCCTGTACATAAAGACAAAAAAGTTGATTTCTCAGAGAATAGAGTGCTTTGACATTAAAAGTATTATACATTTGAATTTTACACCAAAGTACTTAGTGCAAACCAAATGGAAACACCTTAGGTTAACTTCCCACATGATTCTGAGATGACTGAAAGTTGTTTCATGCCTCTAGACATCAAGAAAAAAAAGTTGTTATCTCAGTGCATACAATGCTTTGACAATACAAAGAGTATACATTTCAATTTTACACCAAAGTACTTACTGCAAACCTAATGGAAACACCTTAGGTTAACTTCCCACATGATTCTGAGATGACTGAAAGTTGTTTCATGCCTCTATACATCAAGACAACAAAGTTGTTATCTCAGTGCATACAATGCTTTGACAATACAAAGAGTATGCATTTCAATTTTAAACCAAAGTACTTACTGCAAACCTAATGGAAACACCTTTGGTTAACTTCCCACATGATTATGAGCAGTTTGAAAGTTGTTTCATGCTATATACATCAAGACAAAAAAGTTCTTTTCTCAGTGCTTCCATAGCTTTGCAATACAAATAGTATACATTTCAATTTTACACCAAAGTACTTACTGCAAACCTAATGGAAACACCTTAGGTTAACTTCCCACATGTTTCTGAGATGACTGAAAGTTGTTTCATGCCTCTAGACATCAAGAGAAAAAAGTTGTTATCTCAGTGCATACAATGCTTTGACAATACAAAGAGTATGCATTTCAATTTTAAACCAAAGTACTTACTGCAAACCTAATGGAAACACCTTGGTTAACTTCCCACATGATTATGAGCAGTTTGAAAGTTGTTTCATGCCTATATACATCAAGACAAAAAAGTTCTTTTCTCAGTGCTTCCAAAGCTTTGCAATACAAATAGTATACATTTCAATTTTACAGCAAAGTACTTAGTGCAAACCTAATGGAAACACCTTAGGTTAACTTCCCACATGATTCTGAGATGACTGAAAGTTGTTTCATGCCTCCAGACATCAAGACAAAATAGTTGTTATCTCAGTGCATACAATGCTTTGACAATACAAAGAGTATACATTTCAATTTTACACCAAAGTACTTACTGCAAACCTAATGGAAACACCTTAGGTTAACTTCCTACATGATTCTGAAATGTCTGCAAGTTGTTTCATGCCTCTGTACATAAAGACAAAAAAGTTGATTTCTCAGAGATTAGAGTGCTTTGACATTAAAAGTATTATAGATTTGAATTTTACGCCAAAGTACTTAGTGCAAACCTAATGGAAACACCCTAGTTCAACTTCCCACATGATTATGAGTAGTTTGAAAGTAGTTTCATGCCTCTGCTCATCAAGACAAAAAAGTTCTTTTCTCAGTGCTTCCAATGCTTTGACAATACAAATAGTATACATTTCAATTTTACACGAAAGAACTTACTGCGAAACTAATGGAAACACCTTAGGGTAACTTCCCACATGATTCTGAGATGACTGAAAGTTGTTTCATGCCTTTAGACATTAAGACAAAAAAGTTGTTATCTCAGTGCATACAATGCTTTGACGTAACAGTAGTATACACTTAAATTGTACTGAAAAGTCCTCACTGCAAACCTAATGGAAACACCTTTGGTTAACTTCCTTCATGATTATGAGCAGTTTGAAAGTTTTTTCATGCCTCTATACATCAAGACAACGAAGTTGTTATCTCAGTGCATACAATGCTTTGTCAGTACAAATGGTATACACTTCAATTTTACACCAAAGTACTTAGTGCAAACCTAATGGAAACACCTTAGGTTAACTTCCCACATGATTCTGAGATGACTGAAAGTTCTTTCATGCCTCTAGACATCAAGACAAAAAAGTTGTTATCTCAGTGCATACAATGCTTTGACAATACAAAGAGTATACATTTCAATTTTACACCAAAGGACTTACTGCAAACCTAATGGAAAAAACCTAAGGTTAACTTCCCAATTGATTCTGAAATGTCTGCAAGTTGTTTCATGCCCCTGTACATAAAGACAAAAAAGTTGATTTCTCAGAGAATAGAGTGCTTTGACATTAAAAGTATTATACATTTGAATTTTACACCAAAGTACTTAGTGCAAACCTAATGGAAACACCTTAGGTTAACTTCCCACATGATTCTGAGATGACTGAAAGTTGTTTCATGCCTCTAGACATCAAGACAAAAAAGTTGTTATCTCAGTGCATACAATGCTTTGACAATACAAAGAGTATGCATTTCAATTTTAAACCAAAGTACTTACTGCAAACCTAATGGAAACACCTTTGGTTAACTTCCCACATGATTATGAGCAGTTTGAAAGTTTTTTCATGCCTCTATACATCAAGACAACAAAGTTCTTATCTCAGTGCATACAATGCTTTGTCAGTACAAATAGTATACACTTCAATTTTACACCAAAGTACTTAGTGCAAACCTAATGGAAACACCTTAGGTTAACTTCCCACATGATTCTGAGATGACTGAAAGTTGTTTCATGCCTCTAGACATCAAGACAAAAAAGTTGTTATCTCAGTGCATACAATGCTTTGACAATACAAAGAGTATACATTTCAATTTTACACCAAAGTACTTACTGCAAACCTAATGGAAACACCTTAGGTTAACTTCCCACATGATTCTGAGATGACTGAAAGTTGTTTCATGCCTCTAGACATCAAGACAAAAAAGTTGTTATCTCAGTGCATACAATGCTTTGACAATACAAAGAGTATACATTTCAATTTTACACCAAAGGACTTACTGCAAACCTAATGGAAACACCTAAGGTTAACTTCCCACATGATTCGGAAATGTCTGCAAGTTGTTTCATGCCCCTGTACATAAAGACAAAAAAGTTGATTTCTCAGAGAATAGAGTGCTTTGACATTAAAAGTATTATACATTTGAATTTTACACCAAAGTACTTAGTGCAAACCTAATGGAAACACCTTAGGTTAACTTCCCACATGATTCTGAGATGACTGAAAGTTGTTTCATGCCTCTAGACATCAAGACAAAAAAGTTGTTATCTCAGTGCATACAATGCTTTGACAATATAAAGAGTATGCATTTCAATTTTAAACCAAAGTACTTACTGCAAACCTAATGGAAACACCTTTGGTTAACTTCCCACATGATTATGAGCAGTTTGAAAGTTGTTTCATGCCTATATACAGCAAGACAAAAAAGTTCTTTTCTCAGTGCTTCCAAAGCTTTGCAATACAAATAGTATACATTTCAATTTTACACCAAAGTACTTAGTGCAAACCTAATGGAAACACCTTAGGTTAACTTCCCACATGATTCTGAGATGACTGAAAGTTGTTTCATGCCTCCAGACATCAAGACAAAAAAGTTGTTATCTCAGTGCATACAATGCTTTGACAATACAAAGAGTATACATTTCAATTTTACACCAAAGTACTTACTGCAAACCTAATGGAAACACCTTAGGTTAACTTCCTACATGATTCTGAAATGTCTGCAAGTTGTTTCATGCCTCTGTACATAAAGACAAAAAAGTTGATTTCTCAGAGATTAGAGTGCTTTGACATTAAAAGTATTATAGATTTGAATTTTACACCAAAGTACTTAGTGCAAACCTAATGGAAACACCCTAGTTCAACTTCCCACATGATTATGAGTAGTTTGAAAGTAGTTTCATGCCTCTGCTCATCAAGACAAAAAAGTTCTTTTCTCAGTGCTTCCAATGCTTTGACAATACAAATAGTTTACATTTCAATTTTACACCAAAGAACTTACTGCAAAACTAATGGAAACACCTTAGGTTAACTTCCCACATGATTCTGAGATGACTGAAAGTTGTTTCATGCCTTTAGACATTAAGACAAAAAAGTTGTTATCTCAGTGCATACAATGCTTTGACGTAACAGTAGTATACACTTAAATTGTACTGAAAAGTCCTGACTGCAAACCTAATGGAAACACCTTTGGTTAACTTCCCTCATGATTATGAGCAGTTTGAAAGTTTTTTCATGCCTCTATACATCAAGACAACAAAGTTGTTATCTCAGTGCATACAATGCTTTGTCAGTACAAATAGTATACACTTCAATTTTACACCAAAGTACTTAGTGCAAACCTAATGGAAACACCTTAAGTTAACTTCCCACATGATTATGAGATGACTGAAAGTTGTTTCATGCCTCTAGACATCAAGACAAAAAAGTTGTTATCTCAGTGCATACAATGCTTTGACAAAACAAAGAGTATACATTTCAATTTTACACCAAAGTACTTACTGCAAACCTAATGGAAACACCTTTGGTTAACTTCCCACATGATTATGAGCAGTTTGAAAGTTGTTTCATGCCTATATACATCAAGACAAAAAAGTTCTTTTCTCATTGCTTCCAAAGCTTTGCAATACAAATAGTATACATTTCAATTTTACACCAAAGTACTTAGTGCAAACCTAATGGAAACACCTTAGGTTAACTTCCCACATGTTTCTGAGATGACTGAAAGTTGTTTCATGCCTCTAGACATCAAGAGAAAAAAGTTGTTATCTCAGTGCATACAATGCTTTGAAAATACAAAGAGTATGCATTTCAATTTTAAACCAAAGTACTTACTGCAAACCTAATGGAAATACCTTTGGTTAACTTCCCACATGATTATGAGCAGTTTGAAAGTTGTTTCATGCCTATATACATCAAGACAAAAAAGTTCTTTTCTCAGTGCTTCCAAAGCTTTGCAATACAAATAGTATACATTTCAATTTTACAGCAAAGTACTTAGTGCAAACCTAATGGAAACACCTTAGGTTAACTTCCCACATGATTCTGAGATGACTGAAAGTTGTTTCATGCCTCCAGACATCAAGACAAAATAGTTGTTATCTCAGTGCATACAATGCTTTGACAATACAAAGAGTATACATTTCAATTTTACACCAAAGTACTTACTGCAAACCTAATGGAAACACCTTAGGTTAACTTCCTACATGATTCTGAAATGTCTGCAAGTTGTTTCATGCCCCTGTACATAAAGACAAAAAAGTTGATTTCTCAGAGATTAGAGTGCTTTGACATTAAAAGTATTATAGATTTGAATTTTACGCCAAAGTACTTAGTGCAAACCTAATGGAAACACCCTAGTTCAACTTCCCACATGATTATGAGTAGTTTGAAAGTAGTTTCATGCCTCTGCTCATCAAGACAAAAAAGTTCTTTTCTCAGTGCTTCCAATGCTTTGACAATACAAATAGTATACATTTCAATTTTACACGAAAGAACTTACTGCGAAACTAATGGAAACACCTTAGGGTAACTTCCCACATGATTCTGAGATGACTGAAAGTTGTTTCATGCCTTTAGACATTAAGACAAAAAAGTTGTTATCTCAGTGCATACAATGCTTTGACGTAACAGTAGTATACACTTAAATTGTACTGAAAAGTCCTCACTGCAAACCTAATGGAAACACCTTTGGTTAACTTCCTTCATGATTATGAGCAGTTTGAAAGTTTTTTCATGCCTCTATACATCAAGACAACGAAGTTGTTATCTCAGTGCATACAATGCTTTGTCAGTACAAATAGTATACACTTCAATTTTACACCAAAGTACTTAGTGCAAACCTAATGGAAACACCTTAGGTTAACTTCCCACATGATTCTGAGATGACTGAAAGTTGTTTCATGCCTCTAGACATCAAGACAAAAAAGTTGTTATCTCAGTGCATACAATGCTTTGACAATACAAAGAGTATACATTTCAATTTTACACCAAAGGACTTACTGCAAACCTAATGGAAACACCTAAGGTTAACTTCCCAAATGATTCTGAAATGTCTGCAAGTTGTTTCATGCCCCTGTACATAAAGACAAAAAAGTTGATTTCTCAGAGAATAGAGTGCTTTGACATTAAAAGTATTATACATTTGAATTTTACACCAAAGTACTTAGTGCAAACCTAATGGAAACACCTTAGGTTAACTTCCCACATGATTCTGAGATGACTGAAAGTTGTTTCATGCCTCTAGACATCAAGACAAAAAAGTTGTTATCTCAGTGCATACAATGCTTTGACAATACAAAGAGTATGCATTTCAATTTTAAACCAAAGTACTTACTGCAAACCTAATGGAAACACCATTGGTTAACTTCCCACATGATTATGAGCAGTTTGAAAGTTTTTTCATGCCTCTATACATCAAGACAACAAAGTTCTTATCTCAGTGCATACAATGCTTTGTCAGTACAAATAGTATACACTTCAATTTTACACCAAAGTACTTAGTGCAAACCTAATGGAAACACCTTAGGTTAACTTCCCACATGATTCTGAGATGACTGAAAGTTGTTTCATGCCTCTAGACATCAAGACAAAAAAGTTGTTATCTCAGTGCATACAATGCTTTGACAATACAAAGAGTATACATTTCAATTTTACACCAAAGTACTTACTGCAAACCTAATGGAAACACCTTAGGTTAACTTCCCACATGATTCTGAGATGACTGAAAGTTGTTTCATGCCTCTAGACATCAAGACAAAAAAGTTGTTATCTCAGTGCATACAACGCTTTGACAATACAAAGAGTATACATTTCAATTTTACACCAAAGGACTTACTGCAAACCTGATGGAAACACCTAAGGTTAACTTCCCACATGATTCTGAAATGTCTCCAAGTTGTTTCATGCCCCTGTACATAAAGACAAAAAAGTTGATTTCTCAGAGAATAGAGTGCTTTGACATTAAAAGTATTATACATTTGAATTTTACACCAAAGTACTTAGTGCAAACCTAATGGAAACACCTTACGTTAACTTCCCACATGATTCTGAGATGACTGAAAGTTGTTTCATGCCTCTAGACATCAAGACAAAAAAGTTGTTATCTCAGTGCATAGAATGCTTTGACAATATAAAGAGTATGCATTTCAATTTTAAACCAAAGTACTTACTGCAAACCTAATGGAAACACCTTTGGTTAACTTCCCACATGATTATGAGCAGTTTGAAAGTTGTTTCATGCCTATATACAGCAAGACAAAAAAGTTCTTTTCTCAGTGCTTCCAAAGCTTTGCAATACAAATAGTATACATTTCAATTTTACACCAAAGTACTTAGTGCAAACCTAATGGAAACACCTAAGGTTAACTTCCCACATGATTCTGAGATGACTGAAAGTTGTTTCATGCCTCCAGACATCAAGACAAAAAAGTTGTTATCTCAGTGCATACAATGCTTTGACAATACAAAGAGTATACATTTCAATTTTACACCAAAGTACTTACTGCAAACCTAATGGAAACACCTTAGGTTAACTTCCTACATGATTCTGAAATGTCTGCAAGTTGTTTCATGCCTCTGTACATAAAGACAAAAAAGTTGATTTCTCAGAGATTAGAGTGCTTTGACATTAAAAGTATTATAGATTTGAATTTTACACCAAAGTACTTAGTGCAAACCTAATGGAAACACCCTAGTTCAACTTCCCACATGATTATGAGTAGTTTGAAAGTAGTTTCATGCCTCTGCTCATCAAGACAAAAAAGTTCTTTTCTCAGTGCTTCCAATGCTTTGACAATACAAATAGTTTACATTTCAATTTTACACCAAAGAACTTACTGCAAAACTAATGGAAACACCTTAGGTTAACTTCCCACATGATTCTGAGATGACTGAAAGTTGTTTCATGCCTTTAGACATCAAGACAACAAAGTTCTTATCTCAGTGCATACAATGCTTTGTCAGTACAAATAGTATACACTTCAATTTTACACCAAAGTACTTAGTGCAAACCTAATGGAAACACCTTAGGTTAACTTCCCACATGATTCTGAGATGACTGAAAGTTGTTTCATGCCTCTAGACGTCAAGACAAAAAAGTTGTTATCTCAGTGCATACAATGCTTTGACAATACAAAGAGTATACATTTCAATTTTACACCACAGTACTTACTGCAAACCTAATGGAAACACCTAAGGTTAACTTCCCACATGATTCTGAAATGTCTGCAAGTTGTTTCATGCCCCTGTACATAAAGACAAAAAAGTTGATTTCTCAGAGAATAGAGTGCTTTGACATTAAAAGTATTATACATTTGAATTTTACACCAAAGTACTTAGTGCAAACCTAATGGAAACACCTTAGGTTAACTTCCCACATGATTCTGAGATGACTGAAAGTTGTTTCATGCCTCTAGACATCAAGACAAAAAAGTTGTTATCTCAGTGCATACAATGCTTTGACAATACAAAGAGTATACATTTCAATTTTACACCAAAGTACTTACTGCAAACCTAATGGAAACACCTTAGGTTAACTTCCCACATGATTCTGAGATGACTGAAAGTTGTTTCATGCCTCTATACATCAAGACAACAAAGTTGTTATCTCAGTGCATACAATGCTTTGACAATACAAAGAGTATGCATTTCAATTTTAAACCAAAGTACTTACTGCAAACCTAATGGAAACACCTTTGGTTAACTTCACACATGATTATGAGCAGTTTGAAAGGTGTTTCATGCCTATATACATCAAGACAAAAAAGTTCTTTTCTCAGTGCTTCCATAGCTTTGCAATACAAATAGTATACATTTCAATTTTACACCAAAGTACTTAGTGCAAACCTAATGGAAACACCTTAGGTTAACTTCCCACATGATTCTGAGATGACTGAAAGTTGTTTCATGCCTCTAGACATCAGGACAAAAAAGTTGTTCTCTCAGTGCATACAATGCTTTGACAATACAAAGAGTATACAGTTCAATTTTACACCAAAGTACTTACTGCAAACCTAATGGAAACACCTTAGGTTAACTTCCCACATGTTTCTGAGATGACTGAAAGTTGTTTCATGCCTCTAGACATCAAGAGAAAAAAGTTGTTATCTCAGTGCATACAATGCTTTGACAATACAAAGAGTATGCATTTCAATTTTAAACCAAAGTACTTACTGCAAACCTAATGGAAACACCTTTGGTTAACTTCCCACATGATTATGAGCAGTTTGAAAGTTGTTTCATGCCTATATACATCAAGACAAAAAAGTTCTTTTCTCAGTGCTTCCAAAGCTTTGCAATACAAATAGTATACATTTCAATTTTACAGCAAAGTACTTAGTGCAAACCTAATGCAAACACCTTAGGTTAACTTCCCACATGATTCTGAGATGACTGAAAGTTGTTTCATGCCTCCAGACATCAAGACAAAATAGTTGTTATCTCAGTGCCTACAATGCTTTGACAATGCAAAGAGTATACATTTCAATTTTACACCAAAGTACTTACTGCAAACCTAATGGAAACACCTTAGGTTAACTTCCTACATGATTCTGAAATGTCTGCAAGTTGTTTCATGCCTCTGTACATAAAGACAAAAAAGTTGATTTCTCAGAGATTAGAGTGCTTTGACATTAAAAGTATTATAGATTTGAATTTTACACCAAAGTACTTAGTGCAAACCTAATGGAAACACCCTAGTTCAACTTCCCACATGATTATGAGTAGTTTGAAAGTAGTTTCATGCCTCTGCTCATCAAGACAAAAAAGTTCTTTTCTCAGTGCTTCCAATGCTTTGACAATACAAATAGTATACATTTCAATTTTACACCAAAGAACTTACTGCGAAACTAATGGAAACACCTTAGGGTAACTTCCCACATGATTCTGAGATGACTGAAAGTTGTTTCATGCCTTTAGACATTAAGACAAAAAAGTTGTTATCTCAGTGCATACAATGCTTTGACGTAACAGTAGTATACACTTAAATTGTACTGAAAAGTCCTCACTGCAAACCTAATGGAAACACCTTTGGTTAACTTCCTTCATGATTATGAGCAGTTTGAAAGTTTTTTCATGCCTCTATACATCAAGACAACGAAGTTGTTATCTCAGTGCATACAATGCTTTGTCAGTACAAATAGTATACACTTCAATTTTACACCAAAGTACTTAGTGCAAACCTAATGGAAACACCTTAGGTTAACTTCCCACATGATTCTGAGATGACTGAAAGTTGTTTCATGCCTCTAGACGTCAAGACAAAAAAGTTGTTATCTCAGTGCATACAATGCTTTGACAATACAAAGAGTATACATTTCAATTTTACACCACAGTACTTACTGCAAACCTAATGGAAACACCTAAGGTTAACTTCCCACATGATTCTGAAATGTCTGCAAGTTGTTTCATGCCCCTGTACATAAAGACAAAAAAGTTGATTTCTCAGAGAATAGAGTGCTTTGACATTAAAAGTATTATACATTTGAATTTTACACCAAAGTACTTAGTGCAAACCTAATGGAAACACCTTAGGTTAACTTCCCACATGATTCTGAGATGACTGAAAGTTGTTTCATGCCTCTAGACATCAAGAAAAAAAAGTTGTTATCTCAGTGCATACAATGCTTTGACAATACAAAGAGTATACATTTCAATTTTACACCAAAGTACTTACTGCAAACCTAATGGAAACACCTTAGGTTAACTTCCCACATGATTCTGAGATGACTGAAAGTTGTTTCATGCCTCTATACATCAAGACAACAAAATTGTTATCTCAGTGCATACAATGCTTTGACAATACAAAGAGTATGCATTTCAATTTTAAACCAAAGTACTTACTGCAAACCTAATGGAAACACCTTTGGTTAACTTCCCACATGATTATGAGCAGTTTGAAAGTTGTTTCATGCCTATATACATCAAGACAAAAAAGTTCTTTTCTCAGTGCTTCCATAGCTTTGCAATACAAATAGTATACATTTCAATTTTACACCAAAGTACTTACTGCAAACCTAATGGAAACACCTTAGGTTAACTTCCCACATGTTTCTGAGATGACTGAAAGTTGTTTCATGCCTCTAGACATCAAGAGAAAAAAGTTGTTATCTCAGTGCATACAATGCTTTGACAATACAAAGAGTATGCATTTCAATTTTAAACCAAAGTACTTACTGCAAACCTAATGGAAACA
>NW_027276953.1:0-33202 GCF_030028105.1 Mobula birostris | reverse complement strand
AGAAGGATATTGGCTGAACTCAGATTCGGATGGTGGGAGTTAGAGGGATATGTTCTGTACTCAGACTCGGATGGATGGGTGTTGGAGGGGTATGCGCGAA
This sequence comes from Mobula birostris, assembly GCF_030028105.1. Lineage (NCBI taxonomy): Eukaryota > Metazoa > Chordata > Chondrichthyes > Myliobatiformes > Myliobatidae > Mobula > Mobula birostris. The sequence goes on along the minus strand of NW_027276953.1, from coordinate 33,102 downwards.
GCTCAGACTCGGATGATGGGAGTTAGTGGGATATGGTCTGAACTCAGACACGGATGATGGGAGTTAGAGGGATATGGACTAACTCAGACTTGGATGGTGGGAGTTAGAGGGATATGGGCTGAACTCAGACTCGGATGATGGGAGTTAGAGGGATATGGTCTGAACTCAGACTCGGATGGATGGGTGTTGGAGTGGTATGAGCTGAACTCAGACTCGGATGGTGGGTGTTGGATGGGTATGAGCTGAACTCAGACTCAGGTGGATTGGTGTTGGAGGGGTATGAGCTGAACTCAGACTCGGTTGGGTGGGCATTGGAGGGATATGGGCTGAATTCTGACTCGGATGGATGGGTGTTGGAGGGGTATGGTCTGAATACAGACTCGGATGGATGGGCGTTGGAGGGATATGGGCTGAACTCAGACTCAGATGGATGGGTGTTGGATGGGTATGGGCTGAACTCAGACTCGGATGATGGGAGTTAGAGGGATATGGACTGAACTCAAACTAGGATTCATGGGTGTTGTAGTGGTCTGTGCTGAACTCAGACTCAGATGGTGGGAATTAGAGGGATATGGGCTGAACTCAGACGGATGGATGGGTGTTGGAGGTGTATGGGCTGAACTCAGACTCGGATGATGGGAGTTAGAGGGATATGGTCTGAACTCAGACACGGATGGATGGGAGTTAGAGGGATATGAGCTGAACTCAGACTCGGATGGTGGGAGTTAGAGGGATATGGGCTGAACTCAGACTGGGATGGTGGGAGTTAGAGGGATATGAGCTGAACTCAGACTCGGATGATGGGAGTTAGAGGGATATGGTCTGAACTCAGACACGGATGGATGGGAGTTAGAGGGATATGAGCTGAACTCAGACTCGGATGATGGGAGTTAAAGGGATATGGACTGAACTCAGACTCGGATGGTGGGCGTTGGAGGGGTATGGGCTGAACTCAGACTTGGATGGATGGGTGTTAGAGAGGTATGTGCTGAACTCAGACTCGGATGGATGTGTGTTGGAGGGGTATGGGCTGAACTCCGACTTGGATGGATGTGTTTTGGAGGGGTATAGGCTGAACTCAGACTCGGATGATGGCAGTTAGAGGGATATGGATTGGACTCAGACTCGAATGGATAGGTGTTGGAGGGGTATGGGCTGAACTCAGACTCGGATGGTCGGAGTTAGAAGGATATTGGCTGAACTCAGATTCGGATGGTGGGAGTTAGAGGGATATGTTCTGTACTCAGACTCGGATGGATGGGTGTTGGAGGGGTATGCGCGAAGCTCAGACTCGGATGATGGGAGTTAGTGGGATATGGTCTGAACTCAGACACGGATGATGGGAGTTAGAGGGATATGGACTAACTCAGACTTGGATGGTGGGAGTTAGAGGGATATGGGCTGAACTCAGACTCGGATGATGGGAGTTAGAGGGATATGGTCTGAACTCAGACTCGGATGGATGGGTGTTGGAGTGGTATGAGCTGAACTCAGACTCGGATGGTGGGTGTTGGATGGGTATGAGCTGAACTCAGACTCAGGTGGATTGGTGTTGGAGGGGTATGAGCTGAACTCAGACTCGGTTGGGTGGGCATTGGAGGGATATGGGCTGAATTCTGACTCGGATGGATGGGTGTTGGAGGGGTATGGTCTGAATACAGACTCGGATGGATGGGCGTTGGAGGGATATGGGCTGAACTCAGACTCAGATGGATGGGTGTTGGATGGGTATGGGCTGAACTCAGACTCGGATGATGGGAGTTAGAGGGATATGGACTGAACTCAAACTAGGATTCATGGGTGTTGTAGTGGTCTGTGCTGAACTCAGACTCAGATGGTGGGAATTAGAGGGATATGGGCTGAACTCAGACGGATGGATGGGTGTTGGAGGTGTATGGGCTGAACTCAGACTCGGATGATGGGAGTTAGAGGGATATGGTCTGAACTCAGACACGGATGGATGGGAGTTGGAGGGATATGAGCTGAACTCAGACTCGGATGGTGGGAGTTAGAGGGATATGGGCTGAACTCAGACTGGGATGGTGGGAGTTAGAGGGATATGAGCTGAACTCAGACTCGGATGATGGGAGTTAGAGGGATATGGTCTGAACTCAGACACGGATGGATGGGAGTTAGAGGGATATGAGCTGAACTCAGACTCGGATGATGGGAGTTAAAGGGATATGGACTGAACTCAGACTCGGATGGTGGGCGTTGGAGGGGTATGGGCTGAACTCAGACTTGGATGGATGGGTGTTAGAGAGGTATGTGCTGAACTCAGACTCGGATGGATGTGTGTTGGAGGGGTATGGGCTGAACTCCGACTTGGATGGATGTGTTCTGGAGGGGTATAGGCTGAACTCAGACTCGGATGATGGCAGTTAGAGGGATATGGATTGGACTCAGACTCGAATGGATAGGTGTTGGAGGGGTATGGGCTGAACTCAGACTCGGATTGCTGGGTGTTGGAGGGATATGGGATGAACTCAGACTCGGATGATGGGAGTTAGAGGGATATGGGCTGAACTCAGACTCGAATGGATGGGTGTTGGAGGGATTTGGGCTGAACTCAGACTTGGTTGGTGGGGGTTAGAGGGATATGGACTGAGCTCAGACTCCGGTGGTGGGAGTGAGAGGGGAATGGGCTGAACTCAGACTCGTATGGATGGGAGTTCGAGGGATATGGACTGAACTCAGACTCGGATGGCTGGGTATTGGAGGGATCTGGGCTGTACTCAGACTTGCATGGATGGGAGTTCGAGGGGTATGGGCTGAACTGAGACTCGGATGGTCGGAGTTAGAGGGATATTGGCTGAACTCAGGCTCGGATGGTGGGAGTTAAAGGGATATGGACTGAACTCAGACTCGGATGGTGGGCGTTGGAGGGGTATGGGCTGAACTCAGACTTGGATGGATGGGTGTCAGAGAGGTATGGGCTGAACTCAGACTCGGATGGATGGGTGTTGGAGGGGTATGGGCTGAACTCAGACGGATGCTGGTCGTTGGAGGGGTGTGGGCTGAACTCAGACTCGATGGATGGGTGTTGGATTGGTATGGGCTGAACTCAGACTCGGATGATGGGTGTTGGAGGGGTATGGGCTGAAAGACTCGGATGATGGGTGTTGGAGGGGTATGGGCTGAACTCAGACTCGGATGGTCGGAGTTAGAGGGATATTGGCTGAACTCAGATTTGGATGGTAGGAGTTAGAGGGTTATGGTCTGAACTCAGACACGGATGGATGGGTGTTGGAGGGGTATGCGCGAAGCTCAGACTCGGATGATGGGATTTAGAGGGATATGGTCTGAACTCAGACGCGGATGATGGGAGTTAGAGGGATATGGTCTGAACTCAGACTCGGATGGATGGGTGATGGAGGGGCATGGGCTGAACTCAGTCTCGGGTGGTGGATATTGGAGGGGTATGAGCTGAACTCAGACTCAAGTGAATGGGTGTTGGAGGGGTATGGGCTGATCTCAGACTCCGTTGGTGGGTGTTGGGGGGATATGGACTGAACTCAGACTCAGATGGATTGGTGTTGGAGGGGTATGAGCTGAACTCAGACTCGGATGGTTTGTCGTTGGAGGGGTATGGGCTGAACTCAGACTCGATGGATGGGTGTTGGAGGGATATGCACTGAACTCAGACTCGGATGGTCAGAGTTAGAGGGATATTGGCTGAACTCAGATTCGGATGGTAGGAGTTAGAGGGATATGAGCTGAACTCAGACTCGGATGGATGTGTGTTGGAGGGGTATGCGCTGACCTCAGACTCGGATGATGGGAGTTGAGGGATATGGTCTGAACTCAGACTGGGATGGTGGGAGTTAGAGTGATATGAGCTGAACTCAGACTCGGATGATGGGAGTTAGAGGGATATGGTCTGAACTCAGACACGGATGGATGGGAGTTAGAGGGATATGAGCTGAACTCAGACTCGGATGGTGGGAGTTAGAGGGATATGGGCTGAACTCAGACTGGGATGGTGGGAGTTAGAGGGATATGAGCTGAACTCAGACTCGGATGATGGGAGTTAGAGGGATATGGTCTGAACTCAGACACGGATGGATGGGAGTTAGAGGGATATGAGCTGAACTCAGACTCGGATGATGGGAGTTAAAGGGATATGGACTGAACTCAGACTCGGATGGTGGGCGTTGGAGGGGTATGGGCTGAACTCAGACTTGGATGGATGGGTGTTAGAGAGGTATGGGCTGAACTCAGACTCGGATGGATGGGTGTTGGAGTGGAATGGGCTGAACTCAGACGGATGCTGGTCGTTGGAGGGGTATGGGCTGAACTCAGACTCGATGAATGGGTGTTGAAGTGGTATGGGCTGAACTCAGACTCGGATGATTGGTCGTTGGAGGGTATGGGCTGAACTCATACTCGATGGATGGGTGTTGGAGGGGTATGGGCTGACCTCAGGCTTAGATGATGGGTGTTGGAGGGATATGGACTGAACTCTGACTCGGATGGTCAGAGTTGGAGGGATATTGGCTGAACTCAGATTCGGATGGTAGGAGTTAGAGGGATATGGGCTGAACTCAGACTCGGATGGATGGGTGTTGGAGGTGTATGCGCTGATCTCAGACTCGGATGATGGGAGTTAGAGGGATATGGTCTGAACTCAGACTCGGATGGTGAGAGTTAGAGGGATATGGTCTGAACTCAGACTTGGATGAATGGGTGTTGGAGGTGTATGGGCTGAACTCAGACTCGGATGGTGGGTAATGGAGGGGAATGAGCTGAACTCTGACTCAGGTGGATGGGTGTTGGAGGGGTATGGGCTGATCTCAGACTCCTTTGGTGGGTGTTGGAGGGATATGCACTGAATTCTGACTCGGATGGATGGGTTTCGGAGGGGTATGGTCTGAACGCAGATTCGGATAGATGGGTGTTGAAGGGGTATGGGTTGAACTCAGACTCAGATGGTGGGAGTTAGAGGGATATGGGCTGAACTCAGCCTCGGATGATGGGAGTTAGAGGGATATGGTCTAAAGTCAGGCACGGATGGATGGGTGTTGGAGGGGTATAGGCTTAACTCAGACTCGGATGATGGGAGTTAAAGGGATATGGACTGAACTCAGACTCGGATGGTGGGAGTTAGAGGGATATGGTCTGAACTCAGACACGGATGGATGGGAGTTAGAGGGATATGAGCTGAACTCAGACTCGGATGATGGGAGTTAAAGGGATATGGACTGAACTCAGACTCGGATGATGGGAGTTAGAGGGATATGGTCTGAACTCAGACTCGGATGGATGGGTGTTGGAGGGGTACGGGCTGAACTCAGACGGATGCTGGTCGTTGGAGGGGTATGGGCTGAACTCAGACTCGGATGGTGGGTGTTGGAGGGGTATGGGCTGAACTCATACTCGATGGATGGGTGTTGACGGGGTATGGGCTGAACTCAGACTCGGATGATTGGTCGTTGGAGGGGTATGGGCTGAACTCATACTCGATGGATGGGTGTTGAAGTGGTATGGGCTGAACTCAGATTCGGATGATTTGTCGTTGGAGGGGTATGGGCTGAACTCATACTCGATGGATGGGTGTTGGAGGAATACGGGCTGACCGCAGGCTTAGATGATGGGTGTTGGAGGGATATGGACTGAACTCAGACTCGGATCGTCAGAGTTAGAGGGATATGGGCTGAACTCAGATTCGGATGATGGTAGTTAGAGGGATGTGGTCTGAACTCAGACTCGGATGGATGGGTGTTGGAGTGGTATGAGCTGAACTCAGACTCGGATGGTGGGTGTTGGAGGGGTATGAGCTGAACTCAGACTCAGGAGGATTGGTGTTGGAGGGGTATGAGCTGAACTCAGACTCGATTGGGTGGGCTTTGGAGGGATATGGGCTGAATTCTGACTCGGATGGATGGGTGTTGGAGTGGTATGAGCTGAACTCAGACTCGGATGGTGGGTGTTGGAGGGGTATGAGCTGAACTCAGACTCAGGTGGATTGGTGTTGGAGGGGTATGAGCTGAACTCAGACTCGGTTGGGTGGGCGTTGGAGGGATATGGGCTGAATTCTGACTCGGATGGATGGGTGTTGGAGGGGTATGGTCTGAACACAGACTCGGATGGATGGGCGTTGGAGGGATATGGGCTGAACTCAGACTCAGATGGATGGGTGTTGGATGGGTATGGGCTGAACTCAGACTCGGATGATGGGAGTTCGGGGGATATGGACTGAACTCAGACTAGGATGCATGGGTGTTGTAGTGGTCTGTGCTGAACTCAGACTCAGATGGTGGGAGTTAGAGGGATATGGGCTGAACTCAGACGGATGGATGGGTGTTGGAGGGGTATCGGCTGAACTCAGACTTGGATGGATGGGTGTTGGAGGTGTATGGGCTGAACTCAGACTCGGATGGATGGGTGTTGGGGTGATATAAGATGAACTCAGACGGATGGATGGGTGTTGGAGGGGTATGGGCTGAACTGAGGCTTGGATGATGGGTGTTGCAGGTATATGGGCTGAACTCAGACTCGGATGGATGGGTGTTGGAGGGATATGAGCTGAACTCAGACTCGGATCGATGGGTGTTGGAGGGTTATGGGCTGAACTCAGACTCGGATGATGGGTGTTGGAGGGGTATGGGCTGAAATCAGACTCGGATGATGGGAGTTAGAGGGATATAGACTGAACTCAGACTCGGATGGTCAGAGTTAGAGGGATATTGGCTGAACTCAGACTCGGATGATGGGAGTTAAAGGGATATGGACTGAACTCAGACTCGGATGGTGGGCGTTGGAGGGGTATGGGCTGAACTCAGACTTGGATGGATTTGTTTTAGAGAGGTATGGGCTGAACTCAGACTCGGATGGATGGGTGTTGGAGGGGTACGGGCTGAACTCAGACGGATGCTGGTCGTTGGAGGGGTATGGGCTGAACTCAGACTCGGATGGTGGGTGTTGGAGGGGTATGGGCTGAACTCATACTCGATGGATGGGTGTTGACGGGGTATGGGCTGAACTCAGACTCGGATGATTGGTCGTTGGAGGGGTATGGGCTGAACTCATACTCGATGGATGGGTGTTGAAGTGGTATGGGCTGAACTCAGATTCGGATGATTTGTCGTTGGAGGGGTATGGGCTGAACTCATACTCGATGGATGGGTGTTGGAGGAATACGGGCTGACCGCAGGCTTAGATGATGGGTGTTGGAGGGATATGGACTGAACTCAGACTCGGATCGTCAGAGTTAGAGGGATATGGGCTGAACTCAGATTCGGATGATGGTAGTTAGAGGGATGTGGTCTGAACTCAGACTCGGATGGATGGGTGTTGGAGTGGTATGAGCTGAACTCAGACTCGGATGGTGGGTGTTGGAGGGGTATGAGCTGAACTCAGACTCAGGAGGATTGGTGTTGGAGGGGTATGAGCTGAACTCAGACTCGGTTGGGTGGGCTTTGGAGGGATATGGGCTGAATTCTGACTCGGATGGATGGGTGTTGGAGTGGTATGAGCTGAACTCAGACTCGGATGGTGGGTGTTGGAGGGGTATGAGCTGAACTCAGACTCAGGTGGATTGGTGTTGGAGGGGTATGAGCTGAACTCAGACTCGGTTGGGTGGGCGTTGGAGGGATATGGGCTGAATTCTGACTCGGATGGATGGGTGTTGGAGGGGTATGGTCTGAACACAGACTCGGATGGATGGGCGTTGGAGGGATATGGGCTGAACTCAGACTCAGATGGATGGGTGTTGGATGGGTATGGGCTGAACTCAGACTCGGATGATGGGAGTTAGGGGGATATGGACTGAACTCAGACTAGGATGCATGGGTGTTGTAGTGGTCTGTGCTGAACTCAGACTCAGATGGTGGGAGTTAGAGGGATATGGGCTGAACTCAGACGGATGGATGGGTGTTGGAGGGGTATCGGCTGAACTCAGACTTGGATGGATGGGTGTTGGAGGTGTATGGGCTGAACTCAGACTCGGATGGATGGGTGTTGGGGTGATATAGGATGAACTCAGACGGATGGATGGGTGTTGGAGGGGTATGGGCTGAACTGAGGCTTGGATGATGGGTGTTGCAGGTATATGGGCTGAACTCAGACTCGGATGGATGGGTGTTGGAGGGATATGAGCTGAACTCAGACTCGGATCGATGGGTGTTGGAGGGTTATGGGCTGAACTCAGACTCGGATGATGGGTGTTGGAGGGGTATGGGCTGAAATCAGACTCGGATGATGGGAGTTAGAGGGATATAGACTGAACTCAGACTCGGATGGTGGGCGTTGGAGGGTTATGGGCTGAACTCAGACTTGGATGGATGGGTGTTAGATAGGTATGGGCTGAACTCAGACTCGGATGGATGGGTGTTGGAGGGGTATGGGCTGAACTCAGACTTGATGGATGGGTGTTGAAGGGGTATGGGCTGAACTCAGACTCGGAGGATTGGTCGTTGGAGGGGTATGGGCTGAACTCATATTCGATGGATGGGTGTTGGAGGGGTATGGGCTGACCGCAGGCTTAGATGATGGGTGTTGGAGAGATATGGACTGAACTCAGACTCGGATGGTCAGAGTTAGAGGGATATTGGCAGAACTCAGATTCGGATGGATGGGTGTAGGAGGGGTATGCGCTGATCTCAGACTCGGATGATCGGAGTTAGAGGGATATGGTCTGAACTCAGACTCGGATGGTGAGAGTTAGAGGGATATGGTCTGAACTCAGACTTGGATGAATGGGTGTTGGAGGTGTATGAACTGAACTCAGACTCAGATGGTGGGTAATGGAGGGGAATGAGCTGAACTCAGACTCAGGTGGATGGGTGTTGGAGGGGTATGGGCTGATCTCAGACTCCGTTGGTGGGTGTTGGAGGGATATGGACTGAATTCTGACTCGGATGGATGGGTTTCGGAGGGGTATGGTCTGAACACAGATTCGGATAGATGGGCGTTGAAGGGATATGGGCTGAACTCAGACTCGGATGGATGTGTGTTGGAGGGGTATGGGCTGAACTCAGACTCGGATGATGGGATTTAGAGGGATATGGCCTGAATTCAGACTCGGATGGATGGGTGTTGGAGTGGTATGAGCTGAACTGAGACTCGGATGGTGGGTATTTGAGGGGTATGAGCTGAACTCAGACTCAGGTGGATTGGTGTTGGAGGGGTATGGGCTGAACTCAAGCTTAGCTGATGGGTGTTGGAGGTATATGGGCTGAACTCAGACTCAGATGGATGGGTGTTGGAGGGGTATGAGCTGAACTCAGACTCGGATCGATGGGTGTTGGAGGGTTATGAGCTGAACTCAGACTCGGATGATGGGTGTTGGAGGGGTATGGGCGTAACTCAGACTCGGATGGTCGGAGTTAGAGGGATATTGGCTGAACTCAGATTCGGATGGTGGGAGTTAGAGGGATATGGTCTGAACTCAGACTCTGATGGATGGGTGTTGGAGGGGTATGGGCTGAACGCAGACTCGGATGGTCGGAGTTAGAGGGATCTTGGCTGAACTCAGATTCGGATGGTAGGAGTAAGAGGGATATGGTCTGAACTCAGACTCGGATGATGGGAGTTAGAGGGATATGGATTAACTCAGACTCGGATGGTGGGAGCTAGACGGATATGGGCTGAACTCAGACTCGGACGATGGGAGTTAGACGGATATGGTCTGAACTCAGACTCGGATGGATGGGTGTTGGAGTGGTATGAGCTGAACTCAGACTCGGATGGTGGGTATTGGAGGGGTATGAGCTGAACTCAGACTCAGGTGGATGGGTGTTGGAGGGGTATGGGCTGAACTCAGACGGATGCTGGTCGTTGGAGGGGTATGGGCTGAACTCAGACTCGATGGATGGGTGTTGGAGTGGTATGGGCTGAACTCAGAGTCGGATGGATGGGTGTTGGAGGGGTATGGGCTGAACTCAAGCTTAGCTGATGGGTGTTGGAGGTATATGGGCTGAACTCAGACTCAGATGGATGGGTGTTGGAGGGGTATGAGCTGAACTCAGACTCGGATCGATGGGTGTTGGAGGGTTATGAGCTGAACTCAGACTCGGATGATGGGTGTTGGAGGGGTATGGGCGTAACTCAGACTCGGATGGTCGGAGTTAGAGGGATATTGGCTGAACTCAGATTCGGATGGTGGGAGTTAGAGGGATATGGTCTGAACTCAGACTCTGATGGATGGGTGTTGGAGGGGTATGGGCTGAACGCAGACTCGGATGGTCGGAGTTAGAGGGATCTTGGCTGAACTCAGATTCGGATGGTAGGAGTAAGAGGGATATGGTCTGAACTCAGACTCGGATGATGGGAGTTAGAGGGATATGGATTAACTCAGACTCGGATGGTGGGAGCTAGACGGATATGGGCTGAACTCAGACTCGGACGATGGGAGTTAGACGGATATGGTCTGAACTCAGACTCGGATGGATGGGTGTTGGAGTGGTATGAGCTGAACTCAGACTCGGATGGTGGGTATTGGAGGGGTATGAGCTGAACTCAGACTCAGGTGGATGGGTGTTGGAGGGGTATGGGCTGAACTCAGACGGATGCTGTTCGTTGGAGGGGTATGGGCTGAACTCAGACTCGATGGATGGGTGTTGGAGTGGTATGGGCTGAACTCAGAGTCGGATGGATGGGTGTTGGAGGGGTATGGGCTGAACTCAAGCTTAGCTGATGGGTGTTGGAGGTATATGGGCTGAACTCAGACTCAGATGGATGGGTGTTGGAGGGGTATGAGCTGAACTCAGACTCGGATCGATGGGTGTTGGAGGGTTATGAGCTGAACTCAGACTCGGATGATGGGTGTTGGAGGGGTATGGGCGTAACTCAGACTCGGATGGTCGGAGTTAGAGGGATATTGGCTGAACTCAGATTCGGATGGTGGGAGTTAGAGGGATATGGTCTGAACTCAGACTCTGATGGATGGGTGTTGGAGGGGTATGAGCTGAACTCAGACTCGGATGATGGGTGTTGGAGGGGTATGGGCTGAACGCAGACTCGGATGGTCGGAGTTAGAGGGATCTTGGCTGAACTCAGATTCGGATGGTAGGAGTAAGAGGGATATGGTCTGAACTCAGACTCGGATGATGGGAGTTAGAGGGATATGGATTAACTCAGACTCGGATGGTGGGAGCTAGACGGATATGGGCTGAACTCAGACTCGGACGATGGGAGTTAGACGGATATGGTCTGAACTCAGACTCGGATGGATGGGTGTTGGAGTGGTATGAGCTGAACTCAGACTCGGATGGTGGGTATTGGAGGGGTATGAGCTGAACTCAGACTCAGGTGGATTGGTGTTGGAGGGGTATGAGCTGAACTCAGACTCGGTTGGGTGGGCGTTGGAGGGATATGGGCTGAATTCTGACTCGGATGGATGGGTGTTGGGGGGGTATGGTCTGAACACAGACTCGGATGGATGGGCGTTGGAGGGATATGGACTGAACTCAGACTAGGATGCATGGGTGTTGTAGTGGTCTGTGCTGATCTCAGACTCAGATGGTGGGAGTGAGAGGGATATGGGCTGAACTCAGACGGATGGATGGGTGTTGGAGGGGTATCGGCTGAACTCAGACTTGGATGGATGGGTGTTGGAGGTGTATGGGCTGAACTCAGACTCGGATGGATGGGTGTTGGAGGGATATGGGGTGAATTCAGACGGATGGATGGGTGTTGGGGGGGTATCGGCTGAACTCAGACTTGGATGGATGGGTGTTGGAGGGGTATGGGCTGAACTGAGGCTTGGATGATGGGTGTTGCAGGTATATGGGCTGAACTCAGACTCGGATGGTGGGCGTTGGAGGGGTATGGGCTGAACTCAGACGGATGGATGGGTGTTGGAGGGATATGGGCTGAACTCAGACTCGGATGATGGGAGTTAGAGGGATATGGTCTGAACTCAGACACGGATGGATGGGAGTTAGAGGGGTATAGGCTGAACTCAGATTCGGATGATGGGAGTTAAAGGGATATGGACTGAACTCAGACTCGGATGGTGGGCGTTGGAGGGGTATGGGCTGAACTCAGACTTGGATGGATGGGTGTTGGAGGGATAGGGGCTGAACTCAGACGGATGCTGGTCGTTGGAGGGGTATGGGCTGAACTCAGACTCGATGGATGGGTGTTGGTGTGGTATGGGCTGAACTCTGAGTCGGATGGATGGGTGTTGGAGGTATATGGGCTGAACTCAGACTCAGATGGATGGGTGTTGGAGGGGTATGAGCTGAACTCAGACTCGGATCGATGGGTGTTGGAGGGTTATGAGCTGAACTCAGACTCGGATGATGGGTGTTGGAGGGGTATGGGCGTAACTCAGACTCGGATGGTCGGAGTTAGAAGGATATTGGCTGAACTCAGATTCGGATGGTGGGAGTTAGAGGGATATGGTCTGAACTCAGACGCGGATGATTGGAGTTAGAGGGATATGGACTAACTCGGACTCGGATGGTGGGAGTTAGAGGGATATGGGCTGAACTCAGACTCGGATGATGGGAGTTAGAGGGATATGGTCTGAACTCAGACTCGGATGGATGGGTGTTGGAGTGGTATGAGCTGAACTCAGACTCGGATGGTGGGTATTGGAGGGGTATGAGCTGAACTCAGATTCGGTTGGGTGGGCGTTGGAGGGATATGGGCTGAATTCTGACTCGGATGGATGGGTGTTGGAGGGGTATGGTCTGAACACAGACTCGGATGGATGGGCGTTGGAGATATATGGGCTGAACTCAGACTTGGATGATGGGAGTTAGAGCGATATGGTCTGAACTCAGACACGGATGGATGGGTGTTGGAGGGGTATAGGCTGAACTCAGACTCGGATGATGGGAGTTAAAGGGATATGGACTGAACTCAGACTCGGATGGTGGGCGTTGGAGGGGTATGGGCTGAACTCAGACTTGGATGGATGGGTGTTAGTGAGGTATGGGCTGAAATCAGACTCGGATGGATGGGTGTTGGAGTGGTCTGTGCTGGATTCAGACTCAGATGGTGGGAGTTAGAGGGATATGGGCTGAACTCAGACTCGGATGGATTGGTGTTGGAGGTGTATGGGCTGAACTCAGACTCGGATGGATGGGTGTTGGACGGATATGGTCTGAATTCAGACTAGGAAGGATGGGAGTTAGAGGGGTATGGGCTGAACTCAGACTCGGATGGTGGGCGTTGGAGGGGTATGGGCTGAACTCAGACTCGATGGATGGGTGTTGGAGTGGTATGGGCTGAACTCAGAGTCTGATGGATGGGTGTTGGAAGGGTATGGGCTGAACTCAAGCTTGGCTGATGGGTGTTGGAGGTATATGGGCTGAACTCAGACAGATGGATGGGTGTTGGATGGGTATGAGCTGAACTCAGACTCGGATCGATGGGTGTTGGAGGGTTATGAGCTGAACTCTGACTCGGATGATGGGTGTTGGAGGGGAATGAGCTGAACGCAGACTCAGGTGGATTGGTGTTGGAGGGGTATGAGCTGAACTCAGAGTCGGTTGGGTGGGCGTTGGAGGGATATGGGCTGAATTCTGACTCGGATGGATGTGTGTTGGAGGGGTATGGTCTGAACACAGACTCGGATGGATGGGCGTTGGAGGTATATGGGCTGAACTCAGACTCGGATGATGGGAGTTAGAGGGATATGGACTGAACTCAGACTAGGATGCATGGGTGTTGTAGTGGTCTGTGCTGAACTCAGACTCAGATGGTGGGAGTTAGAGGGATATGGGCTGAACTCAAACTCGGAAGGATGGGTTTTCGAGGGGTATAGGCTGAACTCAGACTCGGATGATGGGAGTTAGAGGGATATGGGCTGAACTCAGACTCGGATGGATGAGTTTTGGAGGGATATGGGGTGAACTCAGACTCGGATGATGGGAATTAGAGGGGTATGGGCTGAACTCAGACTCGGTTGTTGGGTGTTGGAGGGATATGGGCTGAACTCAAATTTGGAAGGATTGGTGTTGGAGGGGTATGGGCTGAACTCAGGCTTAGATGATGGGTGTTGCAGGTATATGGGCTGAACTCAGACTCGGATGGATGGATGTTGGAGGGGTATGAGCTGAACTCAGACTCGGATCGATGTGTGTTGGAGGGTTATGGTCTGAACTCAGACTCGGATGATGGGTGTTGGAGGGGTATGGGCTGAACTCAGACTCGGATGGTCGGAGTTAGAGGGATCTTGGCTGAACTCAGATTCGGATGGTAGGAGTAAGAGGGATATGGTCTGAACTCAGACTCGGATGATGGGAGTTAGAGGGATATGGATTAACTCAGACTCGGATGGTGGGAGCTAGAGGGATATGGGCTGAACTCAGACTCGGATGATGGGAGTTAGACGGATATGGTCTGAACTCAGACTCGGATGGATGGGTGTTGGAGTGGTATGAGCTGAACTCAGACTCGGATGGTGGGTATTGGAGGGGTATGAGCTGAACTCAGACTCAGGTGGATTGGTGTTGGAGGGGTATGAGCTGAACTCAGACTCGGTTGGGTGGGCGTTGGAGGGATATGGGCTGAATTCTGACTCGGATGGATGGGTGTTGGAGGGGTATGGTCTGAACACAGACTCGGATGGATGGGCGTTGGAGATATATGGGCTGAACTCAGACTTGGATGATGGGAGTTAGAGCGATATGGTCTGAACTCAGACACGGATGGATGGGTGTTGGAGGGGTATAGGCTGAACTCAGACTCGGATGATGGGAGTTAAAGGGATATGGACTGAACTCAGACTCGGATGGTGGGCGTTGGAGGGGTATGGGCTGAACTCAGACTTGGATGGATGGGTGTTAGTGAGGTATGGGCTGAAATCAGACTCGGATGGATGGGTGTTGGAGTGGTCTGTGCTGGATTCAGACTCAGATGGTGGGAGTTAGAGGGATATGGGCTGAACTCAGACTCGGATGGATTGGTGTTGGAGGTGTATGGGCTGAACTCAGACTCGGATGGATGGGTGTTGTACGGATATGGTCTGAATTCAGACTCGGAAGGATGGGAGTTAGAGGGGTATGGGCTGAACTCAGACTCGGATGGTGGGCGTTGGAGGGGTATGGGCTGAACTCAGACTCGATGGATGGGTGTTGGAGTGGTATGGGCTGAACTCAGAGTCTGATGGATGGGTGTTGGAAGGGTATGGGCTGAACTCAAGCTTGGCTGATGGGTGTTGGAGGTATATGGGCTGAACTCAGACAGATGGATGGGTGTTGGATGGGTATGAGCTGAACTCAGACTCGGATCGATGGGTGTTGGAGGGTTATGAGCTGAACTCTGACTCGGATGATGGGTGTTGGAGGGGAATGAGCTGAACGCAGACTCAGGTGGATTGGTGTTGGAGGGGTATGAGCTGAACTCAGAGTCGGTTGGGTGGGCGTTGGAGGGATATGGGCTGAATTCTGACTCGGATGGATGTGTGTTGGAGGGGTATGGTCTGAACACAGACTCGGATGGATGGGCGTTGTAGTGGTCTGTGCTGAACTCAGACTCAGATGGTGGGAGTTAGAGGGATATGGGCTGAACTCAAACTCGGAAGGATGGGTTTTCGAGGGGTATAGGCTGAACTCAGACTCGGATGATGGGAGTTAGAGGGATATGGGCTGAACTCAGACTCGGATGGATGAGTTTTGGAGGGATATGGGGTGAACTCAGACTCGGATGATGGGAATTAGAGGGGTATGGGCTGAACTCAGACTCGGTTGTTGGGTGTTGGAGGGATATGGGCTGAACTCAAATTTGGAAGGATTGGTGTTGGAGGGGTATGGGCTGAACTCAGGCTTAGATGATGGGTGTTGCAGGTATATGGGCTGAACTCAGACTCGGATGGATGGATGTTGGAGGGGTATGAGCTGAACTCAGACTCGGATCGATGTGTGTTGGAGGGTTATGGTCTGAACTCAGACTCGGATGATGGGTGTTGGAGGGGTATGGGCTGAACTCAGACTCGGATGGTCGGAGTTAGAGGGATCTTGGCTGAACTCAGATTCGGATGGTAGGAGTAAGAGGGATATGGTCTGAACTCAGACTCGGATGATGGGAGTTAGAGGGATATGGATTAACTCAGACTCGGATGGTGGGAGCTAGAGGGATATGGGCTGAACTCAGACTCGGATGATGGGAGTTAGACGGATATGGTCTGAACTCAGACTCGGATGGATGGGTGTTGGAGTGGTATGAGCTGAACTCAGACTCGGATGGTGGGTATTGGAGGGGTATGAGCTGAACTCAGACTCAGGTGGATTGGTGTTGGAGGGGTATGAGCTGAACTCAGACTCGGTTGGGTGGGCGTTGGAGGGATATGGGCTGAATTCTGACTCGGATGGATGGGTGTTGGAGGGGTATGGTCTGAACACAGACTCGGATGGATGGGTGTTGGAGGGGTATCGGCTGAACTCAGACTTGGATGGATGGGTGTTGGAGGTGTATGGGCTGAACTCAGACTCGGATGGTTGGATGTTGGAGGGATATGGGGTGAACTCAGACGGATGGATGGGTGTTGGGGGGGTATCGGCTGAACTCAGACTTGGATGGATGGGTGTTGGAGGGGTATGGGCTGAACTGAGGCTTGGATGATGGGTGTTGCAGGTATATGGGCTGAACTCAGACTCGGATGGTGGGCGTTGGAGGGGTATGGGCTGAACTCAGACGGATGGATGGGTGTTGGAGGGATATGGGCTGAACTCAGACTCGGATGATGGGAGTTAGAGGGATATGGTCTGAACTCAGACACGGATGGATGGGAGTTAGAGGGGTATAGGCTGAACTCAGATTCGGATGATGGGAGTTAAAGGGATATGGACTGAACTCAGACACGGATGGATGGGTGTTGGAGGGATATGGGCTGAACTCAGACGGATGCTGGTCGTTGGAGGGGTATGGGCTGAACTCAGACTCGATGGATGGGTGTTGGTGTGGTATGGGCTGAACTCAGAGTCGGATGGATGGGTGTTGGAGGTATATGGGCTGAACTCAGACTCAGATGGATGGGTGTTGGAGGGGTATGAGCTGAACTCAGACTCGGATCGATGGGTGTTGGAGGGTTATGAGCTGAACTCAGACTCGGATGATGGGTGTTGGAGGGGTATGGGCGTAACTCAGACTCGGATGGTCGGAGTTAGAAGGATATTGGCTGAACTCAGATTCGGATGGTGGGAGTTAGAGGGATATGGTCTGAACTCAGACGCGGATGATTGGAGTTAGAGGGATATGGACTAACTCAGACTCGGATGGTGGGAGTTAGAGGGATATGGGCTGAACTCAGACTCGGATGATGGGAGTTAGAGGGATATGGTCTGAACTCAGACTCGGATGGATGGGTGTTGGAGTGGTATGAGCTGAACTCAGACTCGGATGGTGGGTATTGGAGGGGTATGAGCTGAACTCAGATTCGGTTGGGTGGGCGTTGGAGGGATATGGGCTGAATTCTGACTCGGATGGATGGGTGTTGGAGGGGTTGGTCTGAACACAGACTCGGATGGATGGGCGTTGGAGATATATGGGCTGAACTCAGACTTGGATGATGGGAGTTAGAGCGATATGGTCTGAACTCAGACACGGATGGATGGGTGTTGGAGGGGTATAGGCTGAACTCAGACTCGGATGATGGGAGTTAAAGGGATATGGACTGAACTCAGACTCGGATGGTGGGCGTTGGAGGGGTATGGGCTGAACTCAGACTTGGATGGATGGGTGTTAGTGAGGTATGGGCTGAAATCAGACTCGGATGGATGGGTGTTGGAGTGGTCTGTGCTGGATTCAGACTCAGATGGTGGGAGTTAGAGGGATATGGGCTGAACTCAGACTCGGATGGATTGGTGTTGGAGGTGTATGGGCTGAACTCAGACTCGGATGGATGGGTGTTGGACGGATATGGTCTGAATTCAGACTCGGAAGGATGGGAGTTAGAGGGGTATGGGCTGAACTCAGACTCGGATGGTGGGCGTTGGAGGGGTATGGGCTGAACTCAGACTCGATGGATGGGTGTTGGAGTGGTATGGGCTGAACTCAGAGTCTGATGGATGGGTGTTGGAAGGGTATGGGCTGAACTCAAGCTTGGCTGATGGGTGTTGGAGGTATATGGGCTGAACGTAGACAGATGGATGGGTGTTGGATGGGTATGAGCTGAACTCAGACTCGGATCGATGGGTGTTGGAGGGTTATGAGCTGAACTCTGACTCGGATGATGGGTGTTGGAGGGGAATGAGCTGAACGCAGACTCAGGTGGATTGGTGTTGGAGGGGTATGAGCTGAACTCAGAGTCGGTTGGGTGGGCGTTGGAGGGATATGGGCTGAATTCTGACTCGGATGGATGTGTGTTGGAGGGGTATGGTCTGAACACAGACTCGGATGGATGGGCGTTGGAGGTATATGGGCTGAACTCAGACTCGGATGGATGGGTGTTGGATGGGTATGGGCTGAACTCAGACTCGGATGATGGGAGTTAGAGGGATATGGACTGAACTCAGACTAGGATGCATGGGTGTTGTAGTGGTCTGTGCTGAACTCAGACTCAGATGGTGGGAGTTAGAGGGATATGGGCTGAACTCAAACTCGGAAGGATGGGTTTTCGAGGGGTATAGGCTGAACTCAGATTCGGATGGATGAGTTTTGGAGGGATATGGGGTGAACTCAGACTCGGATGATGGGAATTAGAGGGGTATGGGCTGAACTCAGACTCGGTTGTTGGGTGTTGGAGGGATATGGGCTGAACTCAAATTTGGAAGGATTGGTGTTGGAGGGGTATGGGCTGAACTCAGGCTTAGATGATGGGTGTTGCAGGTATATGGGCTGAACTCAGACTCGGATGGATGGATGTTGGAGGGGTATGAGCTGAACTCAGACTCGGATCGATGTGTGTTGGAGGGTTATGGTCTGAACTCAGACTCGGATGATGGGTGTTGGAGGGGTATGGGCTGAACTCAGACTGGGATGATGGGAGTTAGAGGGATATGGTCTGAACTCAGACTCGGATGGATGGGTGTTGGAGGGGCATGGGCTGAACTCAGACTCGGATGGTTAGTATTGGAGGGGTATGAGCTGAACTCAGACACAGGTGGATGTGTGTTGGAGGGGTATGGGCTGATCTCAGACTCGGTTGGTGGGTGTTGCAGGGATATGGACTGAACTCAGACTCAGATGGATTGGTGTTGGAGGGATATGTCTGAACTCAGACTCGGATGGATGGGTATTGGAGAGATATGGGCTGAACTCAGACTTGGATGGATGAGTGTTGGAGCGGAATAGGCTGAACTCAGACTCGGATGATGGAGGTTAGAGGGATATGGGCTGAACTCAGACTCGGATGTATGGGTGTTGGATGGGTATGGGCTGAACTCAAACTCGGATGGATGGGTGTTGGAGGGGTATAGGCTGAACGCAGACTCGGATGATGGGAGTTAGAGGGATAAGGGCTGAACTCAGACTCGGATGGATGGGTGTTGGATGGGTATGGGCTGAACTCAGACTCGGATGATGCGAGTTAGAGGGGTATGGGCTGAACTCAGACTCGGATGATGGGTGTTGGAGGGGTATGGGCTGAACTCAGATTCGGATGGTCGGAGTTAGAGGGATATTGGCTGAACGCAGATTCGGATGGTAGGAGTTACAGGGATATGGTCTGAACTCAGACTCGGATGATGGGAGTTAGAGGGATATGGTCTGAACTCAGACGCGGATGATCGGAGTTAGAGGGATATGGACTTACTCAGACTCGGATGGTGGGTGTTAGAGGGATATGGGCTGAACTCAGACTCGGATGATGGGAGTTAGAGGGATATGGTCTGAACTCAGACTCGGATGGATCGGTGTTGGAGTGGTATAAGCTGAACTCAGACTCGGATGGTGGGTATTGGAGGGGTATGAGCTGAACTCAGCCTCAGATGGATTGGTGTTGGAGGGGTATGAGCTGAACTCAGAATCGGTTGGGTGGGCGTTGGAGGGATATGGGCTGAGTTCTGACTCGGATGGATGGGTGTTGGAGGGGTATGGTCTGAACACAGACTCGGATGGATGGGCGTTGGAGGTATATGGGCTGAACTCAGACTCGGATGGATGGGTGTTGGATGGGTATGGGCTGAACTCAGACTCGGATGATGGGAGTTAGAGGGATATGGACAGAACTCAGACTAGGATGCATGGGTGTTGTAGTGGTCTGTGCTGAACTCAGACTCAGATGGTGGGAGTTAGAGGGATATGGGCTGAACTCAGACGGATGGATGGGTGTTGGAGTGGTATCGGCTGAACTCAGACTTGGATGGATGGGTGTTGGAGGTGTATGGGCTGAACTCAGACTCGGATGGATGGGTGTTGGAGGGATATGGGGTGAACTCAGACGGATGGATGGGTGTTGGAGGAGTATCGGCTGAACTCAGACTTGGATGGATGGGTGTTGGAGGGGTATGGGCTGAACTGAAGCTTGGATGATGGGTGTTGCAGGTATATGGACTGAACTCAGACTCGCATGGATGGGTGTTGGAGGGGTATGAGCTGAACTCAGACTCGGATCGATGGGTGTTGGAGGGTTATGGGCTGAACTTAGACTCGGATGATGGGTGTTGGAGGGGTATGAGCTGAACTCAGACTCGGATTGATGGGTGTTGGAGGGTTATGGGCTGAACTCAAACTCGGATGATGGGTGTTGGAGGGGTATGGGCTGAACTCAGACTGGGATGGTCAGAGTTAGAGGGATATGGACTGAACTCAGACTCAAATGGTAGGAGTTAGTGGGATATGGGCTGAACTCAGACTCGGAAGGATTGGTGTTGGAGGGGTATGGGCTGAACTCAGGCTTAGATGATGGGTGTTGCAGGTATATGGGCTGAACTCAGACTCGGATGGATGAGTGTTGGAGGGGTATGAGCTGAACTCAGACTCGGATCGATGTGTGTTGGAGGGTTATGGGCTGAACTCAGACTGGGATGATGGGAGTTAGAGGGATATGGTCTGAACTCAGACTCGGATGGATGGGTGTTGGAGGGGCATGGGCTGAACTCAGACTCGGATGGTTTGTATTGGAGGGGTATGAGCTGAACTCAGACTTAGGTGGATGTGTGTTGGAGGGGTATGGGCTGATCTCAGACTCCGTTGGTGGGTGTTGCAGGGATATGGACTGAACTCAGACTCAGATGGATTGGTGTTGGAGGGATATGGGCTGAACTCAGACTCGGATGGATGGGTATTGGAGAGATATGGGCCGAACTCAGACACGGATGATGGGAGTTAGAGGGATACGGACTAACTCAGACTCGGATGGTGGGAGTTAAAGGGATATGGGCTGAACTCAGACTCGGATGATGGGAGTTAGAGGGATATGGTCTGAACTCAGACTCGGATGGATGGGTGTTGGAGTGGTATGAGCTGAACTCAGACTCGGATGGTGGGTATTGGAGGGGTATGATCTGAACTCAGACTCAGGTGGATTGGTGTTGGAGGGGTATGAGCTGAACTCAGACTCGGTTGGGTGGCTGTTGGAGGGATATGGGCTGAATTCTGACTCGGATGGATGGGTGTTGGAGGGGTATGGTCTGAACACAGACTCGGATGGATGGGTGTTGGAGGGGTATAGGCTGAACTCAGACTCGGATGATGGGAGTTAAAGGGATATGGACTGAACTCAGACTCGGATGGTGGGCGTTGGAGGGGTATGGGCTGAACTCAGACTTGGATGGATGGGTGTTAGTGAGGTATGGGCTGAAATCAGACTCGGATGGATGGGTGTTGGAGTGGTCTGTGCTGGATTCAGACTCAGATGGTGGGAGTTAGAGGGATATGGGCTGAACTCAGACTCGGATGGATTGGTGTTGGAGGTGTATGGGCTGAACTCAGACTCGGATGGATGGGTGTTGGACGGATATGGTCTGAATTCAGACTCGGAAGGATGGGAGTTAGAGGGGTATGGGCTGAACTCAGACTCGGATGGTGGCCGTTGGAGGGGTATGGGCTGAACTCAGACTCGATGGATGGGTGTTGGAGTGGTATGGGCTGAACTCAGAGTCTGATGGATGGGTGTTGGAAGGGTATGGGCTGAACTCAAGCTTGGCTGATGGGTGTTGGAGGTATATGGGCTGAACTCAGACAGATGGATGGGTGTTGGATGGGTATGAGCTGAACTCAGACTCGGATCGATGGGTGTTGGAGGGTTATGAGCTGAACTCTGACTCGGATGATGGGTGTTGGAGGGGAATGAGCTGAACGCAGACTCAGGTGGATTGGTGTTGGAGGGGTATGAGCTGAACTCAGAGTCGGTTGGGTGGGCGTTGGAGGGATATGGGCTGAATTCTGACTCGGATGGATGTGTGTTGGAGGGGTATGGTCTGAACACAGACTCGGATGGATGGGCGTTGGAGGTATATGGGCTGAACTCAGACTCGGATGGATGGGTGTTGGATGGGTATGGGCTGAACTCAGACTCGGATGATGGGAGTTAGAGGGATATGGACTGAACTCAGACTGGGATGCATGGGTGTTGTAGTGGTCTGTGCTGAACTCAGACTCAGATGGTGGGAGTTAGAGGGATATGGGCTGAACTCAAACTCGGAAGGATGGGTTTTCGAGGGGTATAGGCTGAACTCAGACTCGGATGATGGGAGTTAGAGGGATATGGGCTGAACTCAGACTCGGATGGATGAGTTTTGGAGGGATATGGGGTGAACTCAGACTCGGATGATGGGAATTAGAGGGGTATGGGCTGAACTCAGACTCGGTTGTTGGGTGTTGGAGGGATATGGGCTGAACTCAAATTTGGAAGGATTGGTGTTCGAGGGGTATGGGCTGAACTCAGGCTTAGATGATGGGTGTTGCAGGTATATGGGCTGAACTCAGACTCGGATGGATGGATGTTGGAGGGGTATGAGCTGAACTCAGACTCGGATCGATATGTGTTGGAGGGTTATGGTCTGAACTCAGACTCGGATGATGGGTGTTGGAGGGGTATGGGCTGAACTCAGACTGGGATGATGGGAGTTAGAGGGATATGGTCTGAACTCAGACTCGGATGGATGGGTGTTGGAGGGGCATGGGCTGAAATCAGACTCGGATGGTGGGTATTGGAGGGGTATGAGCTGAACTCAGACTCAGGTGGATTGGTGTTGGAGGGGTATGAGCTGAACTCAGACTCGGTTGGGTGGGCGTTGGAGGGATATGGGCTGAATTCTGACTCGGATGGATGTGTGTTGGAGGGGTATGGTCTGAACACAGACTCGGATGGATGGGCGTTGGAGGTATATGGGCTGAACTCAGACTCGGATGGATGGGTGTTGGATGGGTATGGGCTGAACTCAGACTCGGATGATGGGAGTTAGAGGGATATGGACTGAACTCAGACGGGGATGCATGGGTGTTGTAGTGGTCTGTGCTGAACTCAGACTCAGATGGTGGGAGTTAGAGGGATATGGGCTGAACTCAAACTCGGAAGGATGGGTTTTCGAGGGGTATAGGCTGAACTCAGACTCGGATGATGGGAGTTAGAGGGATATGGGCTGAACTCAGACTCGGATGGATGAGTTTTGGAGGGATATGGGGTGAACTCAGACTCGGATGATGGGAATTAGAGGGGTATGGGCTGAACTCAGACTCGGTTGTTGGGTGTTGGAGGGATATGGGCTGAACTCAAATTTGGAAGGATTGGTGTTGGAGGGGTATGGGCTGAACTCAGGCTTAGATGATGGGTGTTGCAGGTATATGGGCTGAACTCAGACTCGGATGGATGGATGTTGGAGGGGTATGAGCTGAACTCAGACTCGGATCGATATGTGTTGGAGGGTTATGGTCTGAACTCAGACTCGGATGATGGGTGTTGGAGGGATATGGTCTGAACTCAGACTCGGATGGATGGGTGTTGGAGGGGCATGGGCTGAACTCAGGCTCGGATGGTTAGTATTGGAGGGGTATGAGCTGAACTCAGACACAGGTGGATGTGTGTTGGAGGGGTATGGGCTGATCTCAGACTCGGTTGGTGGGTGTTGCAGGGATATGGACTGAACTCAGACTCAGATGGATTGGTGTTGGAGGGATATGGCTGAACTCAGACTCGGATGGATGGGTATTGGAGAGATATGGGCTGAACTCAGACTTGGATGGATGAGTGTTGGAGCGGAATAGGCTGAACTCAGACTCGGATGATGGGAGTTAGAGGGATATGGGCTGAACTCAGACTCGGATGTATGGGTGTTGGATGGGTATGGGCTGAACTCAAACTCGGATGGATGGGTGTTGGAGGGGTATAGGCTGAACGCAGACTCGGATGATGGGAGTTAGAGGGATAAGGGCTGAACTCAGACTCGGATGGATGGGTGTTGGATGGGTATGGGCTGAACTCAGACTCGGATGATGCGAGTTAGAGGGGTATGGGCTGAACTCAGACTCGGATGATGGGTGTTGGAGGGGTATGGGCTGAACTCAGATTCGGATGGTCGGAGTTAGAGGGATATTGGCTGAACTCAGATTCGGATGGTAGGAGTTACAGGGATATGGTCTGAACTCAGACTCGGATGATGGGAGTTAGAGGGATATGGTCTGAACTCAGACGCGGATGATCGGAGTTAGAGGGATATGGACTTACTCAGACTCGGTTGGTGGGTGTTAGAGGGATATGGGCTGAACTCAGACTCGGATGATGGGAGTTAGAGGGATATGGTCTGAACTCAGACTCGGATGGATCGGTGTTGGAGTGGTATAAGCTGAACTCAGACTCGGATGGTGGGTATTGGAGGGGTATGAGCTGAACTCAGCCTCAGGTGGATTGGTGTTGGAGGGGTATGAGCTGAACTCAGAATCGGTTGGGTGGGCGTTGGAGGGATATGGGCTGAGTTCTGACTCGGATGGATGGGTGTTGGAGGGGTATGGTCTGAACACAGACTCGGATGGATGGGCGTTGGAGGTATATGGGCTGAACTCAGACTCGGATGGATGGGTGTTGGATGGGTATGGGCTGAACTCAGACTCGGATGATGGGAGTTAGAGGGATATGGACTGAACTCAGACTAGGATGCATGGGTGTTGTAGTGGTCTGTGCTGAACTCAGACTCAGATGGTGGGAGTTAGAGGGATATGGGCTGAACTCAGACGGATGGATGGGTGTTGGAGTGGTATCGGCTGAACTCAGACTTGGATGGATGGGTGTTGGAGGTGTATGGGCTGAACTCAGACTCGGATGGATGGGTGTTGGAGGGTTATGGGCTGAACTTAGACTCGGATGATGGGTGTTGGAGGGGTATGAGCTGAACTCAGACTCGGATTGATGGGTGTTGGAGGGTTATGGGCTGAACTCAAACTCGGATGATGGGTGTTGGAGGGGTATGGGCTGAACTCAGACTGGGATGGTCAGAGTTAGAGAGATATGGACTGAACTCAGACTCAAATGGTAGGAGTTAGTGGGATATGGGCTGAACTCAGACTCGGAAGGATTGGTGTTGGAGGGGTATGGGCTGAACTCAGGCTTAGATGATGGGTGTTGCAGGTATATGGGCTGAACTCAGACTCGGATGGATGAGTGTTGGAGGGGTATGAGCTGAACTCAGACTCGGATCGATGTGTGTTGGAGGGTTATGGGCTGAACTCAGACTGGGATGATGGGAGTTAGAGGGATATGGTCTGAACTCAGACTCGGATGGATGGGTGTTGGAGGGGCATGGGCTGAACTCAGACTCGGATGGTTAGTATTGGAGGGGTATGAGCTGAACTCAGACTTAGGTGGATGTGTGTTGGAGGGGTATGGGCTGATCTCAGACTCGGTTGGTGGGTGTTGCAGGGATATGGACTGAACTCAGACTCAGATGGATTGGTGTTGGAGGGATATGGCTGAACTCAGACTCGGATGGATGGGTATTGGAGAGATATGGGCTGAACTCAGACTTGGATGGATGAGTGTTGGAGCGGAATAGGCTGAACTCAGACTCGGATGATGGGAGTTAGAGGGATATGGGCTGAACTCAGACTCGGATGTATGGGTGTTGGATGGGTATGGGCTGAACTCAAACTCGGATGGATGGGTGTTGGAGGGGTATAGGCTGAACGCAGACTCGGATGATGGGAGTTAGAGGGATAAGGGCTGAACTCAGACTCGGATGATGGGTGTTGGAGGGGTATGGGCTGAACTCAGATTCGGATGGTCGGAGTTAGAGGGATATTGGCTGAACGCAGATTCGGATGGTAGGAGTTACAGGGATATGGTCTGAACTCAGACTCGGATGATGGGAGTTAGAGGGATATGGTCTGAACTCAGACGCGGATGATCGGAGTTAGAGGGATATGGACTTACTCAGACTCGGATGGTGGGTGTTAGAGGGATATGGGCTGAACTCAGACTCGGATGATGGGAGTTAGAGGGATATGGTCTGAACTCAGACTCGGATGGATCGGTGTTGGAGTGGTATAAGCTGAACTCAGACTCGGATGGTGGGTATTGGAGGGGTATGAGCTGAACTCAGCCTCAGGTGGATTGGTGTTGGAGGGGTATGAGCTGAACTCAGAATCGGTTGGGTGGGCGTTGGAGGGATATGGGCTGAGTTCTGACTCGGATGGATGGGTGTTGGAGGGGTATGGTCTGAACACAGACTCGGATGGATGGGCGTTGGAGGTATATGTGCTGAACTCAGACTCGGATGGATGGGTGTTGGATGGGTATGGGCTGAACTCAGACTCGGATGATGGGAGTTAGAGGGATATGGACTGAACTCAGACTAGGATGCATGGGTGTTGTAGTGGTCTGTGCTGAACTCAGACTCAGATGGTGGGAGTTAGAGGGATATGGGCTGAACTCAGACGGATGGATGGGTGTTGGAGTGGTATCGGCTGAACTCAGACTTGGATGGATGGGTGTTGGAGGTGTATGGGCTGAACTCAGACTCGGATGGATGGGTGTTGGAGGGATATGGGGTGAACTCAGACGGATGGATGGGTGTTGGAGGAGTATCGGCTGAACTCAGACTTGGATGGATGGGTGTTGGAGGGGTATGGGCTGAACTGAAGCTTGGATGATGGGTGTTGCAGGTATATGGACTGAACTCAGACTCGCATGGATGGGTGTTGGAGGGGTATGAGCTGAACTCAGACTCGGATCGATGGGTGTTGGAGGGTTATGGGCTGAACTTAGACTCGGATGATGGGTGTTGGAGGGGTATGAGCTGAACTCAGACTCGGATTGATGGGTGTTGGAGGGTTATGGGCTGAACTCAAACTCGGATGATGGGTGTTGGAGGGGTATGGGCTGAACTCAGACTGGGATGGTCAGAGTTAGAGGGATATGGACTGAACTCAGACTCAAATGGTAGGAGTTAGTGGGATATGGGCTGAACTCAGACTCGGAAGGATTGGTGTTGGAGGGGTATGGGCTGAACTCAGGCTTAGATGATGGGTGTTGCAGGTATATGGGCTGAACTCAGACTCGGATGGATGAGTGTTGGAGGGGTATGAGCTGAACTCAGACTCGGATCGATGTGTGTTGGAGGGTTATGGGCTGAACTCAGACTGGGATGATGGGAGTTAGAGGGATATGGTCTGAACTCAGACTCGGATGGATGGGTGTTGGAGGGGCATGGGCTGAACTCAGACTCGGATGGTTTGTATTGGAGGGGTATGAGCTGAACTCAGACTTAGGTGGATGTGTGTTGGAGGGGTATGGGCTGATCTCAGACTCCGTTGGTGGGTGTTGCAGGGATATGGACTGAACTCAGACTCAGATGGATTGGTGTTAGAGGGATATGGGCTGAACTCAGACTCGGATGGATGGGTATTGGAGAGATATGGGCCGAACTCAGACACGGATGATGGGAGTTAGAGGGATATGGACTAACTCAGACTCGGATGGTGGGAGTTAAAGGGATATGGGCTGAACTCAGACTCGGATGATGGGAGTTAGAGGGATATGGTCTGAACTGAGACTCGGATGGATGGGTGTTGGAGTGGTATGAGCTGAACTCAGACTCGGATGGTGGGTATTGGAGGGGTATGATCTGAACTCAGACTCAGGTGGATTGGTGTTGGAGGGGTATGAGCTGAACTCAGACTCGGTTGGGTGGCTGTTGGAGGGATATGGGCTGAATTCTGACTCGGATGGATGGGTGTTGGAGGGGTATGGTCTGAACACAGACTCGGATGGATGGGTGTTGGAGGGGTATAGGCTGAACTCAGACTCGGATGATGGGAGTTAAAGGGATATGGACTGAACTCAGACTCGGATGGTGGGCGTTGGAGGGGTATGGGCTGAACTCAGACTTGGATGGATGGGTGTTAGTGAGGTATGGGCTGAAATCAGACTCGGATGGATGGGTGTTGGAGTGGTCTGTGCTGGATTCAGACTCAGATGGTGGGAGTTAGAGGGATATGGGCTGAACTCAGACTCGGATGGATTGGTGTTGGAGGTGTATGGGCTGAACTCAGACTCGGATGGATGGGTGTTAGACGGATATGGTCTGAATTCAGACTCGGAAGGATGGGAGTTAGAGGGGTATGGGCTGAACTCAGACTCGGATGGTGGGCGTTGGAGGGGTATGGGCTGAACTCAGACTCGATGGATGGGTGTTGGAGTGGTATGGGCTGAACTCAGAGTCTGATGGATGGGTGTTGGAAGGGTATGGGCTGAACTCAAGCTTGGCTGATGGGTGTTGGAGGTATATGGGCTGAACGTAGACAGATGGATGGGTGTTGGATGGGTATGAGCTGAACTCAGACTCGGATCGATGGGTGTTGGAGGGTTATGAGCTGAACTCTGACTCGGATGATGGGTGTTGGAGGGGAATGAGCTGAACGCAGACTCAGGTGGATTGGTGTTGGAGGGGTATGAGCTGAACTCAGAGTCGGTTGGGTGGGCGTTGGAGGGATATGGGCTGAATTCTGACTCGGATGGATGTGTGTTGGAGGGGTATGGTCTGAACACAGACTCGGATGGATGGGCGTTGGAGGTATATGGGCTGAACTCAGACTCGGATGGATGGGTGTTGGATGGGTATGGGCTGAACTCAGACTCGGATGATGGGAGTTAGAGGGATATGGACTGAACTCAGACTGGGATGCATGGGTGTTGTAGTGGTCTGTGCTGAACTCAGACTCAGATGGTGGGAGTTAGAGGGATATGGGCTGAACTCAAACTCGGAAGGATGGGTTTTCGAGGGGTATAGGCTGAACTCAGACTCGGATGATGGGAGTTAGAGGGATATGGGCTGAACTCAGACTCGGATGGATGAGTTTTGGAGGGATATGGGGTGAACTCAGACTCGGATGATGGGAATTAGAGGGGTATGGGCTGAACTCAGACTCGGTTGTTGGGTGTTGGAGGGATATGGGCTGAACTCAAATTTGGATGGTTTGGTGTTGGAGGGGTATGGGCTGAACTCAGGCTTAGATGATGGGTGTTGCAGGTATATGGGCTGAACTCAGACTCGGATGGATGGATGTTGGAGGGGTATGAGCTGAACTCAGACTCGGATCGATATGTGTTGGAGGGTTATGGTCTGAACTCAGACTCGGATGATGGGTGTTGGAGGGGTATGGGCTGAACTCAGACTGGGATGATGGGAGTTAGAGGGATATGGTCTGAACTCAGACTCGGATGGATGGGTGTTGGAGGGGCATGGGCTGAACTCAGACTCGGATGGTGGGTATTGGAGGGGTATGAGCTGAACTCAGACTCAGGTAGATTGGTGTTGGAGGGGTATGAGCTGAACTCAGACTCGGTTGGGTGGGCGTTGGAGGGATATGGGCTGAATTCTGACTCGGATGGATGTGTGTTGGAGGGGTATGGTCTGAACACAGACTCGGATGGATGGGCGTTGGAGGTATATGGGCTGAACTCAGACTCGGATGGATGGGTGTTGGATGGGTATGGGCTGAACTCAGACTCGGATGATGGGAGTTAGAGGGATATGGACTGAACTCAGACTGGGATGCATGGGTGTTGTAGTGGTCTGTGCTGAACTCAGACTCAGATGGTGGGAGTTAGAGGGATATGGGCTGAACTCAAACTCGGAAGGATGGGTTTTCGAGGGGTATAGGCTGAACTCAGACTCGGATGATGGGAGTTAGAGGGATATGGGCTGAACTCAGACTCGGATGGATGAGTTTTGGAGGGATATGGGGTGAACTCAGACTCGGATGATGGGAATTAGAGGGGTATGGGCTGAACTCAGACTCGGTTGTTGGGTGTTGGAGGGATATGGGCTGAACTCAAATTTGGAAGGATTGGTGTTGCAGGGGTATGGGCTGAACTCAGGCTTAGATGATGGGTGTTGCAGGTATATGGGCTGAACTCAGACTCGGATGGATGGATGTTGGAGGGGTATGAGCTGAACTCAGACTCGGATCGATATGTGTTGGAGGGTTATGGTCTGAACTCAGACTCGGATGATGGGTGTTGGAGGGGTATGGGCTGAACTCAGACTGGGATGATGGGAGTTAGAGGGATATGGTCTGAACTCAGACTCGGATGGATGGGTGTTGGAGGGGCATGGGCTGAACTCAGACTCGGATGGTGGGTATTGGAGGGGTATGAGCTGAACTCAGACTCAGGTGGATTGGTGTTGGAGGGATATGAGCTGAACTCAGACTCGGTTGGGTGGGCGTTGGAGGGATATGGGCTGAATTCTGACTCGGATGGATGTGTGTTGGAGGGGTATGGTCTGAACACAGACTCGGATGGATGGGCGTTGGAGGTATATGGGCTGAACTCAGACTCGGATGGATGGGTGTTGGATGGGTATGGGCTGAACTCAGACTCGGATGATGGGAGTTAGAGGGATATGGACTGAACTCAGACTGGGATGCATGGGTGTTGTAGTGGTCTGTGCTGAACTCAGACTCAGATGGTGGGAGTTAGAGGGATATGGGCTGAACTCAAACTCGGAAGGATGGGTTTTCGAGGGGTATAGGCTGAACTCAGACTCGGATGATGGGAGTTAGAGGGATATGGGCTGAACTCAGACTCGGATGGATGAGTTTTGGAGGGATATGGGGTGAACTCAGACTCGGATGATGGGAATTAGAGGGGTATGGGCTGAACTCAGACTCGGTTGTTGGGTGTTGGAGGGATATGGGCTGAACTCAAATTTGGAAGGATTGGTGTTGGAGGGGTATGGGCTGAACTCAGGCTTAGATGATGGGTGTTGCAGGTATATGGGCTGAACTCAGACTCGGATGGATGGATGTTGGAGGGGTATGAGCTGAACTCAGACTCGGATCGATATGTGTTGGAGGGTTATGGTCTGAACTCAGACTCGGATGATGGGTGTTGGAGGGGTATGGGCTGAACTCAGACTGGGATGATGGGAGTTAGAGGGATATGGTCTGAACTCAGACTCGGATGGATGGGTGTTGGAGGGGCATGGGCTGAACTCAGACTCGGATGGTTAGTATTGGAGGGGTATGAGCTGAACTCAGACACAGGTGGATGTGTGTTGGAGGGGTATGGGCTGATCTCAGACTCGGTTGGTGGGTGTTGCAGGGATATGGACTGAACTCAGACTCAGATGGATTGGTGTTGGAGGGATATGGCTGAACTCAGACTCGGATGGATGGGTATTGGAGAGATATGGGCTGAACTCAGACTTGGATGGATGAGTGTTGGAGCGGAATAGGCTGAACTCAGACTCGGATGATGGGAGTTAGAGGGATATGGGCTGAACTCAGACTCGGATGTATGGGTGTTGGATGGGTATGGGCTGAACTCAAACTCGGATGGATGGGTGTTGGAGGGGTATAGGCTGAACGCAGACTCGGATGATGGGAGTTAGAGGGATAAGGGCTGAACTCAGACTCGGATGGATGGGTGTTGGATGGGTATGGGCTGAACTCAGACTCGGATGATGCGAGTTAGAGGGGTATGGGCTGAACTCAGACTCGGATGATGGGTGTTGGAGGGGTATGGGCTGAACTCAGACTCGGATGGATGGGCGTTGGAGGTATATGGGCTGAACTCAGACTCGGATGGATGGGTGTTGGATGGGTATGGGCTGAACTCAGACTCGGATGATGGGAGTTAGAGGGATATGGACTGAACTCAGACTAGGATGCATGGGTGTTGTAGTGGTCTGTGCTGAACTCAGACTCAGATGGTGGGAGTTAGAGGGATATGGGCTGAACTCAGACGGATGGATGGGTGTTGGAGTGGTATCGGCTGAACTCAGACTTGGATGGATGGGTGTTGGAGGTGTATGGGCTGAACTCAGACTCGGATGGATGGGTGTTGGAGGGATATGGGGTGAACTCAGACGGATGGATGGGTGTTGGAGGAGTATCGGCTGAACT
Organism: Mobula birostris; assembly: GCF_030028105.1. Lineage (NCBI taxonomy): Eukaryota > Metazoa > Chordata > Chondrichthyes > Myliobatiformes > Myliobatidae > Mobula > Mobula birostris. The sequence goes on along the minus strand of NW_027276953.1, from coordinate 927 downwards.
CAGACTTGGATGGATGGGTGTTGGAGGGGTATGGGCTGAACTGAAGCTTGGATGATGGGTGTTGCAGGTGTATGGACTGAACTCAGACTCGCATGGATGGGTGTTGGAGGGGTATGAGCTGAACTCAGACTCGGATCGATGGGTGTTGGAGGGTTATGGGCTGAACTTAGACTCGGATGATGGGTGTTGGAGGGGTATGAGCTGAACTCAGACTCGGATTGATGGGTGTTGGAGGGTTATGGGCTGAACTCAAACTCGGATGATGGGTGTTGGAGGGGTATGGGCTGAACTCAGACTGGGATGGTCAGAGTTAGAGGGATATGGACTGAACTCAGACTCAAATGGTAGGAGTTAGTGGGATATGGGCTGAACTCAGACTCGGAAGGATTGGTGTTGGAGGGGTATGGGCTGAACTCAGGCTTAGATGATGGGTGTTGCAGGTATATGGGCTGAACTCAGACTCGGATGGATGAGTGTTGGAGGGGTATGAGCTGAACTCAGACTCGGATCGATGTGTGTTGGAGGGTTATGGGCTGAACTCAGACTGGGATGATGGGAGTTAGAGGGATATGGTCTGAACTCAGACTCGGATGGATGGGTGTTGGAGGGGCATGGGCTGAACTCAGACTCGGATGGTTTGTATTGGAGGGGTATGAGCTGAACTCAGACTCAGGTGGATGTGTGTTGGAGGGGTATGGGCTGATCTCAGACTCCGTTGGTGGGTGTTGCAGGGATATGGACTGAACTCAGACTCAGATGGATTGGTGTTGGAGGGATATGGGCTGAACTCAGACTCGGATGGATGGGTATTGGAGAGATATGGGCCGAACTCAGACACGGATGATGGGAGTTAGAGGGATATGGACTAACTCAGACTCGGATGGTGGGAGTTAAAGGGATATGGGCTGAACTCAGACTCGGATGATG
>NW_027276952.1:0-33207 GCF_030028105.1 Mobula birostris | reverse complement strand
GTACTTTGAGTTAGTGCAGTGAGGTACTTTGTATTTTGAGGTAGTGCAGTGAGGAACTTGTACTTTGAGTAGTAGAGTGAGGAACTTTGTACTTTGAGTATTGCGGTGAGGTAGTTTGTACTTTGAGGTAGTGCAGTGAGGTACCTTGAGGTAGTGCGGTGAGGAACTTTGTACTTTGAGGTAGTAGAGTGAGGTACTTTGTACTTTGAGGTAGTGCAGTGAGGTACTTTGTACTTTGAGGTAGAGCAGTGAGCTACTTTGTACTTTGAGGTAGTAGAGTGAGGTACTTTGTACTTTGAGGTAGGGCGGTGAGGAACTATGTACTTTGAGGTAGTGCAGTGAGGAACTTTGTACTTTGAGGTAGTGTAGTGAGGTACTTTGAGGTAGTGCAGTGAGGTACTTTGTACTTTGAGGTAGTGCGGTGAGGTACTTTGTACTTTGAGGTAGTGCGATGCAGTACTTTGTACTTTGAGGTAGTGTTGTGAGGTACTTTGTAGTCTGAGGTAGTAGTGTGAGGTACTTTGTAATTTGTACTTTGAGGTAGTGCAGTGAGGAACTTTGTACTTTGAGGTGGTGCGGTGAGGTACTTTGTACTTTGAGGTAGTGCAGTGAGGAACTTTGTACTTTGAGGTAGTGCGGTGTGGTATTTTGTACTTTGAGATAGTAGAGTGATGTACTTTGTACTTTGAGGTAGTGCAGTGAGGTGCTTTGTACTTTGAGGTAGTGCGGTGAGGTACTTTGTACTTTGAGGTAGTAGAGTGAGGTAGTTTGTACTTTGAGGAAGTAGAGTGAGGTAGTTTGTTCTTTGAGGTAGTAGAGTGAGGTACTTTGTATTTTGAGGTAGTGCGGTGAGGTACTTTGTACTTTGAGGTAGTAGAGTGAGGTACTTTGTACTTTGAGTAGTGCAGTGAGGTACTTTGTACTTTGAGGTAGTGCAGTGAGGAACTTTGTACTTTGAGGTAGTAGAGTGAGGTACTTTCTACTTTGATGTAGTGCGGTGAGGTACTTTGTACTTTGAGGTAGTGCAGTGAGGTATTTTGAGGTAGTGCAGTGAGGTACTTTGTACTTTGAGGTAGTGCGGTGAGGTACTTTGTACATTGAGGTAGTGCGGTGCAGTACTTTGTACTTTGAGGTAGTGTAGTGAGGTACTTTGTAGTCTGAGGTAGTTAGGTGAGGTACTTTGTACTTAGAGGCAGGGCGGTGAGGAACTTTGTACTTTGAGGTAGTGCTGTGAGGTACTTTGTACTTTGATATAGTGGCGGTGCAGTACTTTGTACTTTGAGGTAGTGTAGTGAGGTACTTTGTAGTCTGAGGTAGTAGAGTGAGGGTCTTTGTAATTTGCACTTTGAGGTAGTGCTGTGAGGAACTTTGTACTTTGAGGTGGAGCGGTGAGGTACTTTGTACTTTGAGGTAGTGCAGTGAGGAACTTTGTAGTTTGAGGTAGTGCGTGAGGTACTTTGTACTTTGAGATAGTAGAGTGATGTACTTTATACTTTGAGGTAGTGCAGTGAGGTGCTTTGTACTTTGAGGTAGGGCGGTGAGGTACTTTGTACTTTGAAGTAGTGCGGTGAGGAACTTTGTACTTTGAGGTAGTAGAGTGAGGTACTTTGTACTTTGAGGTAGTAGAGTGAGGAACTTTGTTCTTTGAGGTAGTGTAGTGAGGAAGTTTGTAATTTGAGGTAGTAGAGTGAGGTATTTTGTACTTTGAGGTAGTGCAGTGAGGTACTTTGTACTTTGAGTTAGTGCAGTGAGGAACATTATACTTTGAAGTAGTAGAGTGAGGCACTTTGTAGTTTGAGGTAGTGCGGTGAGGTACTTTGTACTTAGAGGTAGTAGAGTGAGGTACTTTGTACTTTGAGGTAGGGCGGTGAGGAACTTTGTACTTTGAGGTCGTGCAGTGATGAACTTTGTACTTTGGGGTAGTGCAGTGAGGTACTTTGTACTTTGAGGTAGAGCGGTGAGCTACTTTGTACTTTGAGGTAGTAGAGTGAGGAACTTTGTACTTTGACGTAGTGCGGTGAGGTACTTTGTACTTTGAGGTAGTGCAGTGAGGTACTTTGTACTTTGAGGTAGTAGACTGAGGTACTTTGTACTTTGAGGTTGTGCGGTGCGGTACTTTGTACTTTGAGGTAGTAGAGTGAGGTACTTTGTACTTTGAGGTAGTGCAGTGAGGAACTTTGTACTTTGAGGTAGTAGAGTGGGGAACTTTGTACTTTGAGGAAGTGCGGTGAGGTAGTTTGTACTTTGAGGTAGTGCAGTGAGGTACCTTGAGGTAGTGCGGTGAGGAACTTTGTACTTTGAGGTAGTAGAGTGAGGTACTTTGTAGTTTGAGGTAGTGCAGTGAGGTACTTTGTACTTTGAGGTAGAGCGGTGAGCTACTTTGTACTTTGAGGTAGTAGAGTGAGGTACTTTGTACTTTGAGGTAGGGCGGTGAGGGAACTATGTACTTTGAGGTAGTGCAGTGAGGAACTTTGTACTTTGAGGTAGTGCAGTGAGGTACTTTGAGGTAGTGCAGTGAGGTACTTTCTACTTTGAGGTAGTGCGGTGAGGTACTTTGTAGTTTGAGGTAGTGCGGTGTAGTACTTTGTACTTTGAGGTAGTGTAGTGAGGTACTTTGTAGTCTGAGGTAGTAGAGTGAGGTACTTTGTAATTTGTACTTTGAGGTAGTGCAGTGAGGAACTTTGTACTTTGAGGTGGTGCGGTGAGATAATTTGTACTTTGAGGTAGTGCAGTGAGGACCTTTGTACCTTGAGGTAGTGCGGTGAGGTATTTTGTACTTTGAAATAGTAGAGTGATGTACTTTGTACTTTGAGGTAGTGCAGTGAGGTACTTCGTACTTTGAGGTAGTGCGGTGAGGTACTTTGTACTTTGAGGTAGTAGAGTGAGGTACTTTGTACTTTGAGGAAGTAGAGTGAGGTACTTTGTACTTTGAGGTAGTGCAGTGAGGAACTTTGTACTTTGAGTAGTAGAGTGAGGTACTTTGTACTTTGAGGTAGTGCAGTGAGGTACTTTGTACTTTGAGGTAGAAGAGTGAGGTACTTGGTATTTTGAGGTAGTGCGGTGAGGTACTTTGTACTTTGAGGTAGTAGAGTGAGGTACTTTGTACTTTGAGGTAATGCAGTGAGGTACTTTGTACTTTGAGGTAGTGCAGTGAGGAACTTTGTACTTTGAGGTAGTAGAGTGAGGTACTTTGTACTTTGATGTAGTGCGGTGAGGTACTTTGCACTTTGAGGTAGTAGAGTGAGGTACTTTGTACTTTGAGGTAGGGCAGTGAGGAACTTTGTACTTTGAGGTCGTGCAGTGAGGAACTTTGTACTTTGAGGTAGTGCAGTGAGGTACTTTGAGGTAGTGCAGTGAGGTACTTTGTATTTTGAGGTAGTGCGGTGAGGTACTTTGTACTTTGAGGTAGTGCGGTGCAGTACTTTGTACTTTGAGGTAGTGTAGTGAGGTACATTGTAGTCTGAGGTAGTAGAGTGAGGTACTTTGTAATTTGTACTTTGAGGTAGTGCAGTGAGGAACTTTGTACTTTGAGGTGGTGCGGTGAGGTACTTTGTACATTGAGGTAGTGCAGTGAGGAACTTTGTACTTTGAGGTAGTGCGGTGAGGGATTTTGTACTTTGAGATAGTAGAGTGATGTACTTTGTACTTTGAGGTAGTGCAGTGAGGTGCTTTGTACTTTGAGGTAGTGCGGTGAGGTACTTTGTACTTTGAGGTAGTAGAGTGAGGTACTTTGTACTTTGAGGAAGTAGAGTGAGGTACTTTGTACTTTGAGGTGGTGCAGTGAGGAACTTTGTACTTTGAGGTAGTAGAGTGAGGTACTTTGTACTTTGAGGTAGTGCAGTGAGGTACTTTGTACTTTGAGGTAGTAGAGTGAGGTTCTTTGTATTTTGAGGTAGTGCGGTGAGGTACTTTGTACTTTGAGGTAGTAGAGTGAGGTACTTTGTACTTTGAGGTAGTGCAGTGAGGTACTTTGTACTTTTGAGGTCGGGCTTGAGGAACTTTGTACTTTGAGGTCGTGCAGTGATGAACTTTGTACTTTGAGGTAGTGCAGTGAGGAACTTTGTACTTTGAGGTAGAGCGGTGAGCTACTTTGTACTTTGAGGTAGTAGAGTGAGTACTTTGTACTTTGAGGTAGTGCGGTGAGGTACTTTGTACTTTGAGGTAGTGCAGTGAGGTACTTTGTACTTTGAGGTAGTAGACTGAGGTACTTTTGTACTTTGAGGTTGTGCGGTGCGGTACTTTGTACTTTGAGGTAGTAGAGTGAGGTACTTTGTACTTTGAGGTAGGGCGGTGAGGAACTATGTACTTTGAGGTAGTGCAGTGAGGAACTTTGTACTTTGAGGTAGTGCAGTGAGGTACTTTGAGGTAGTGCAGTGAGGTACTTTCTACTTTGAGGTAGTGCGGTGAGGTACTTTGTAGTTTGAGGTAGTGCGGTGTAGTACTTTGTACTTTGAGGTAGTGTAGTGAGGTACTTTGTAGTCTGAGGTAGTAGAGTGAGGTACTTTGTAATTTGTACTTTGAGGTAGTGCAGTGAGGAACTTTGTACTTTGAGGTGGTGCGGTGAGGTACTTTGTACTTTGAGGTAGTGCAGTGAGGACCTTTGTACCCTTGAGGTAGTGCGGTGAGGTATTTTGTACTTTGAAATAGTAGAGTGATGTACTTTGTACTTTGAGGTAGTGCAGTGAGGTACTTCGTACTTTGAGGTAGTGCGGTGAGGTACTTTGTACTTTGAGGTAGTAGAGTGAGGTACTTTGTACTTTGAGGAAGTAGAGTGAGGTACTTTGTACTTTGAGGTAGTGCAGTGAGGAACTTTGTACTTTGAGGTAGTAGAGTGAGGTACTTTGTACTTTGAGGTAGTGCAGTGAGGTACTTTGTACTTTGAGGTAGAAGAGTGAGGTACTTGGTATTTTGAGGTAGTGCGGTGAGGTACTTTGTACTTTGAGGTAGTAGAGTGAGGTACTTTGTACTTTTGAGGTAATGCAGTGAGGTACTTTGTACTTTGAGGTAGTGCAGTGAGGAACTTTGTACTTTGAGGTAGTAGAGTGAGGTACTTTGTACTTTGATGTAGTGCGGTGAGGTACTTTGCACTTTGAGGTAGTAGAGTGAGGTACTTTGTACTTTGAGGTAGGGCAGTGAGGAACTTTGTACTTTGAGGTCGTGCAGTGAGGAACTTTGTACTTTGAGGTAGTGCAGTGAGGTACTTTGAGGTAGTGCAGTGAGGTACTTTGTATTTTGAGGTAGTGCGGTGAGGTACTTTGTACTTTGAGGTAGTGCGGTGCAGTACTTCGTACTTTGAGGTAGTGTACTGAGGTACATTGTAGTCTGAGGTAGTAGAGTGAGGTACTTTGTAATTTGTACTTTGAGGTAGTGCAGTGAGGAACTTTGTACTTTGAGGTGGTGCGGTGAGGTACTTTGTACATTGAGGTAGTGCAGTGAGGAACTTTGTACTTTGAGGTAGTGCGGTGAGGGATTTTGTACTTTGAGATAGTAGAGTGATGTACTTTGTACTTTGAGGTAGTGCAGTGAGGTGCTTTGTACTTTGAGGTAGTGCGGTGAGGTACTTTGTACTTTGAGGTAGTAGAGTGAGGTACTTTGTACTTTGAGGAAGTAGAGTGAGGTACTTTGTACTTTGAGGTGGTGCAGTGAGGAACTTTGTACTTTGAGGTAGTAGAGTGAGGTACTTTGTACTTTGAGGTAGTGCAGTGAGGTACTTTGTACTTTGAGGTAGTAGAGTGAGGTTCTTTGTATTTTGAGGTAGTGCGGTGAGGTACTTTGTACTTTGAGGTAGTAGAGTGAGGTACTTTGTACTTTGAGGTAGTGCAGTGAGGTACTTTGTACTTTGAGGTCGGGCTTGAGGAACTTTGTACTTTGAGTCGTGCAGTGATGAACTTTGTACTTTGAGGTAGTGCAGTGAGGAACTTTGTACTTTGAGGTAGAGCGGTGAGCTACTTTGTACTTTGAGGTAGTAGAGTGAGTACTTTGTACTTTGAGGTAGTGCGGTGAGGTACTTTGTACTTTGAGGTAGTGCAGTGAGGTACTTTGTACTTTGAGGTAGTAGACTGAGGTACTTTGTACTTTGAGGTTGTGCGGTGCGGTACTTTGTACTTTGAGGTAGTAGAGTGAGGTACTTTGTACTTTGAGGTAGTGCAGTGAGGAACTTGGTACTTTGAGGTAGTAGAGTGAGGAACTTTGTACTTTGAGGTAGTGCGGTGAGGTAGATTGTACTTTGAGGTAGTGCAGTGAGGTACCTTGAGGTAGTGTGGTGAGGATCTTTGTACTTTGAGGTAGTAGAGTGAGGTACTTTGTACTTTGAGGTAGTGCAGTGAGGTACTTTGTACTTTGAGGTAGAGCGTTGAGCTACTTTGTACTTTGAGGTAGTAGAGTGAGGTACTTTGTACTTTGAGGTAGGGCGGTGAGGAACTATGTACTTTGAGGTAGTGCAGTGAGGAACTTTGTACTTTGAGGTAGTGCAGTGAGGTACTTTGAGGTAGTGCAGTGAGGTACTTTCTACTTTGAGGTAGTGCGGTGAGGTACTTTGTAGTTTGAGGTAGTGCGGTGCAGTACTTTGTACTTTGAGGTAGTGTAGTGAGCTACTTTGTAGTCAGAGGTAGTAGAGTGAGGTACTTTGTAATTTGTACTTTGAGGTAGTGAAGTGAGGAACTTTGTACTTTGAGGTGGTGCGGTGAGGTACTTTGTACTTTGAGGTAGTGCAGTGAGGAACTTTGAACTTTGAGGTAGTGCGGTGAGGTACTTTGTACTTTGAGATAGTAGAGTGATGTACTTTGTAATTTGAGGTAGTGCAGTGAGGTGCTTTGTACTTTGAGGTAGTGCGGTGAGGTACTTTGTACTTTGCGGTAGTAGAGTGAGGTACTTTGTACTTTGAGGACGTAGAGTGAGGTACTTTGTACTTTGAGGTAGTGCAGTGAGGAACTTTGTACTTTGAGGTAGTAGAGTGCGGTACTTTGTAATTTGAGGTAGTGCAGTGAGGTGCTTTGCACTTTGAGGTAGTGCGGTGAGGGTACTTTGTACTTTGAGGTAGTGCAATGAGGTACTTTGTACTTTGATGTAGTGCGGTGACGAACTTTGTACTTTGAGGCAGTAGAGTGAGGTACTTTGTACTTTGAGGAAGTAGAGTGAGGTACTTTGTAATTTGAGGTAGTGCAGTGAGGAACTTTGTACTTTGAGGTAGTAGAGTGAGGTACTTTTTACTTTGAGGTAGTGCGGTGAGGAACTTTGTACTTTGTGGTAGTGCGGTGAGGTACTTGTACTTTGAGGTAGTAGAGTGAGGAACTGTGTACTTTGAGGTAGTGCGGTGAGGTACTTTGTACTTTGAGGTAGTGCAGTGAGGTACTTTGTACTTTGAGGTAGTAGAGTGAGATACTTTGTAGTTTGTGGTAGTGCGGTGCCGTACTTTGTACTTTGAGGTAGTAGAGTGAGGAACTTTGTACTTTGAGGTAGAGCGGTGAGGTAGTTTGTACTTTGAGGTAGTGCAGTGAGGTACCTTGAGGTAGTGCGGTGAGGAACTTTGTACTTTGAGGTAGTAGAGTGAGGTACTTTGTACTTTGATGTAGTGCAGTGAGGAACTTTGTACTTTGAGGTAGTGCAGTGAGGTACTTTGTACTTTGAGGTAGAGCGGTGAGCTACTTTGTACTTTGAGGTAGTAGAGTGAGGTACTTTGTACTTTGAGGTAGTGCAGTGAGGTACTTTGTACTTTGAGGTAGTGCAGTGAGGTAGTTTGTACTTTGAGGTAGTAGAGTGAGGCACTTTGTACTTTGAGGTAGTGCAGTGAGGAACTTTGTACTTTGAGGTAGTAGAGTGAGGAACTTTGTACTTTGAGGTAGTGCGGTGAGGTAGTTTGTACTTTGAGGTAGTGCAGTGAGGTACCTTGAGGTAGTGCGGTGAGGAACTTTGTACTTTGAGGTAGTAGAGTGAGGTACTTTGTACTTTGAGGTAGTGCAGTGAGGTACTTTGTACTTTGAGGTAGAGCGGTGAGCTACTTTGTACTTTGAGGTAGTGCAGTGAGGTACTTTGTACTTTGAGGTAGTAGAGTGAGATACTTTGTAGTTTGTGGTAGTGCGGTGCCGTACTTTGTACTTTGAGGTAGTAGAGTGAGGAACTTTGTACTTTGAGGTAGAGCGGTGAGGTAGTTTGTACTTTGAGGTAGTGCAGTGAGGTACCTTGAGGTAGTGCGGTGAGGAACTTTGTACTTTGAGGTAGTAGAGTGAGGTACTTTGTACTTTGATGTAGTGCAGTGAGGAACTTTGTACTTTGAGGTAGTGCAGTGAGGTACTTTGTACTTTGAGGTAGAGCGGTGAGCTACTTTGTACTTTGAGGTAGTAGAGTGAGGTACTTTGTACTTTGAGGTAGTGCAGTGAGGTACTTTGTACTTTGAGGTAGTGCAGTGAGGTAGTTTGTACTTTGAGGTAGTAGAGTGAGGCACTTTGTACTTTGAGGTAGTGCAGTGAGGAACTTTGTACTTTGAGGTAGTAGAGTGAGGAACTTTGTACTTTGAGGTAGTGCGGTGAGGTAGTTTGTACTTTGAGGTAGTGCAGTGAGGTACCTTGAGGTAGTGCGGTGAGGAACTTTGTACTTTGAGGTAGTAGAGTGAGGTACTTTGTACTTTGAGGTAGTGCAGTGAGGTACTTTGTACTTTGAGGTAGAGCGGTGAGCTACTTTGTACTTGAGGTAGTAGAGTGAGGTACTTTGTACTTTGAGGTAGTGCAGTGAGGAACTTTGTACTTTGAGGTAGTAGAGTGAGGAACTTTGTACTTTGAGGTAGTGCGGTGAGGTAGTTTGTACTTTGAGGTAGTGCAGTGAGGTACCTTGAGGTAGTGCGGTGAGGAACTTTGTACTTTGAGGCAGTAGAGTGAGGTACTTTGTACTTTGATGTAGTGCAGTGAGGAACTTTGTACTTTGAGGTAGTGCAGTGAGGTACCTCGTACTTTGAGGTAGTGCGGTGAGATACTTTGTACTTTGAGGTAGCAGAGTGAGGTACTTTGTACTTTGAGGTAGTGTGGTGAGGAACTTTGTACTTTGAGGTAGTGCAGTGACGTACTTTGAGGTAGTGCAGTGAGGTAGTTTGTACTTTGACGTAGTGCAGTGAGGTACTTTGTACTTTGAGGTAGTGCGGTGAGGTACTTTGTACTTTGAAGTAGTAGAGTGATGTACTTCTTACTTTGAGGTAGTGCAGTGAGGTACTTTGTACTTTGAGGTAGTGCGGTGAGGTACTTTGTACTTTGAGGTAGTAGAGTGAGGTACTTTGTACTTTGAGGTAGTGCGGTGAGGTACTTTGAGGTAGTGCAGTGAGGTACTTTGTACTTTGAGGTAGTGCGGTGAGGTACTTTGTACTTTGAGGTAGTGCGGTGAGGTACTTTGTACTTTGAGAAGTAGAGTGAGGTACTTTGTACTTTGAGGTAGTGCGGTGAGGTACTTTGTACTTTGAGGGTAGTGCAGTGACGTAGTTTGTACTTTGAGGTAGTGCGGTGAGGTACTTTGAGGTAGTGCAGTGAGGTACTTTGTACTTTGAGGTAGTAGAGTGATGTACTTTGTACTTTGAGATAGTGCAGTGAGGTACCTTGTACTTTGAGGTAGTGCGGTGAGATACTTTGTACTTTGAGGTAGTAGAGTGAGGTACTTTGTACTTTGAGGTCGTGCTGTGATGAACTTTGTACTTTGAGGTAGTGCAGTGAGGAACTTTGTACTTTGAGGTAGAGCGGTGAGCTACTTTGTACTTTGAGGTAGTATAGTGAGTACTTTGTATTTGAGGTAGTGGAGTGAGGTACTTTGTACTTTGAGTTAGTGCAGTGAGGAACTTTGTACTTTGAGGTAGTAGAGTGAGGTACTTTGTACTTTGAGGGTAGGGCGGTGAGGAACTTTGTACTTTGAGGTAGTGCAGTGAGGAACTTTGTACTTTGAGGTAGTGCAGTGAGGTACTTTGTACTTTGAGGTAGAGCGGTGAGCTACTTTGTACTTTGAGGTAGTAGAGCGAGGTACTTTGTACTTTGAGGTAGTGCGGTGAGGTACTTTGTACTTTGAGGTAGTGCAGTGAGGTACTTTGTACTTTGAGGTAGTAGAGTGAGGTACTTTGTACTTTGAGGTAGTGCGGTGCGGTACTTTGTACTTTGAGGTAGTAGAGTGAGGTACTTTGTATCTTGAGGTAGTGCAGTGAGGAACTTTGTACTTTGAGGTAGTAGAGTGAGGAACTTTGTACTTTGAGGTATTGCGGTGAGGTATTTTGTAATTTGAGGTAGTGCAGTGAGGTACCTTGAGGTAGTGCGGTGAGGAACTTTGTACTTTGAGGTAGTAGAGTGCAGTACTTTGTACTTTGAGGTAGTGCGGTGAGGTACTTTGTACTTTGAGGTAGTAGAGTGAGGTACTTTGTACTTTGAGGCAGGGCGGTGAGGAAGTTTGTACTTTGAGGTAGTGCAGTGAGGTACTTTGTACTTTGAGGTAGAGCAGTGAGCTACTTTGTACTTTGAGGTAGTAGAGCGAGGTACTTTGTACTTTGAGGTAGTGCGGTGAGGTACTTGTACTTTGAGGTAGTGCAGTGAGGTACTTTGTAGTTTGAGGTAGTAGAGTGAGGTACTTTGTACTTTGAGGTAGTGCGGTGCGGTACTTTGTACTTTGAGGTAGTAGAGTGAGGTACTTTGTATTTTGAGGTAGTGCAGTGAGGAACTTTGTACTTTGAGGTAGTAGAGTGAGGAACTTTGTAGTTTGAGGTATTGCGGTGAGGTATTTTGTAATTTGAGGTAGTGCAGTGAGGTACCTTGAGGTAGTACGGTGAGGAACTTTGTACTTTGAGGTAGTAGAGTGCAGTACTTTGTACTTTGAGGTAGTGCGGTGAGGTACTTTGTACTTTGAGGTAGTAGAGTGAGGTACTTTGTACTTTGAGGCAGGGCGGTGAGGAAGTTTGTACTTTGAGGTAGTGCGGTGAGGTACTTTGTACTTTGAGGTTGTGCGGTGAGGATCTTTGTACTTTGAGGTAGTGCAGTGAGGTACTTTGTACTTTGAGGTAGTGCGGTGAGGTACTTTGTACTTTGAGGTAGTGCGGTGAGGTACTTTGTACTTTGAGGAAGTAGAGTGAGGTACTTTGTACTTTGAGGTAGTGCGGTGAGGTACTTTGTACTTTGAGGTAGTGCAGTGACGTAGTTTGTACTTTGAGGTAGTGCGGTGAGGTACTTTGAGGTAGTGCAGTGAGGTACTTTGTACTTTGAGGTAGTAGAGTGATGTACTTTGTACTTTGAGATAGTGCAGTGAGGTACCTTGTACTTTGAGGTAGTGCGGTGAGATACTTTGTACTTTGAGGTAGTAGAGTGAGGTACTTTGTACTTTGAGGTCGTGCTGTGATGAACTTTGTACTTTGAGGTAGTGCAGTGAGGAACTTTGTACTTTGAGGTAGAGCGGTGAGCTACTTTGTACTTTGAGGTAGTATAGTGAGTACTTTGTATTTGAGGTAGTGGAGTGAGGTACTTTGTACTTTGAGTTAGTGCAGTGAGGAACTTTGTACTTTGAGGTAGTAGAGTGAGGTACTTTGTACTTTGAGGTAGGGCGGTGAGGAACTTTGTACTTTGAGGTAGTGCAGTGAGGAACTTTGTACTTTGAGGTAGTGCAGTGAGGTACTTTGTACTTTGAGGTAGAGCGTGAGCTACTTTGTACTTTGAGGTAGTAGAGCGAGGTACTTTGTACTTTGAGGTAGTGCAGTGAGGTACTTTGTACTTTGAGGTAGTGCAGTGAGGTACTTTGTACTTTGAGGTAGTAGAGTGAGGTACTTTGTACTTTGAGGTAGTGCGGTGCGGTACTTTGTACTTTGAGGTAGTAGAGTGAGGTACTTTGTATCTTGAGGTAGTGCAGTGAGGAACTTTGTACTTTGAGGTAGTAGAGTGAGGAACTTTGTACTTTGAGGTATTGCGGTGAGGTATTTTGTAATTTGAGGTAGTGCAGTGAGGTACCTTGAGGTAGTGCGGTGAGGAACTTTGTACTTGAGGTAGTAGAGTGCAGTACTTTGTACTTTGAGGTAGTGCGGTGAGGTACTTTGTACTTTGAGGTAGTAGAGTGAGGTACTTTGTACTTTGAGGCAGGGCGGTGAGGAAGTTTGTACTTTGAGGTAGTGCAGTGAGGTACTTTGTACTTTGAGGTAGAGCAGTGAGCTACTTTGTACTTTGAGGTAGTAGAGCGAGGTACTTTGTACTTTGAGGTAGTGCGGTGAGGTACTTTGTACTTTGAGGTAGTGCAGTGAGGTACTTTGTACTTTGAGGTAGTAGAGTGAGGTACTTTGTACTTTGAGGTAGTGCGGTGCGGTACTTTGTACTTTGAGGTAGTAGAGTGAGGTACTTTGTATTTTGAGGTAGTGCAGTGAGGAACTTTGTACTTTGAGGTAGTAGAGTGAGGAACTTTGTAGTTTGAGGTATTGCGGTGAGGTATTTTGTAATTTGAGGTAGTGCAGTGAGTACCTTGAGGTAGTACGGTGAGGAACTTTGTACTTTGAGGTAGTAGAGTGCAGTACTTTGTACTTTGAGGTAGTGCGGTGAGGTACTTTGTACTTTGAGGTAGTAGAGTGAGGTACTTTGTACTTTGAGGCAGGGCGGTGAGGAAGTTTGTACTTTGAGGTAGTGCGGTGAGGTACTTTGTACTTTGAGGTTGTGCGGTGAGGATCTTTGTACTTTGAGGTAGTGCAGTGAGGTACTTTGTACTTTGACGTAGTGCAGTGAGGTACTTTGTTGTACTTTGAGGTAGTAGAGTGAGTTTCTTTGTACTTTGAGGTAGTTGAGTGAGGTACTTTGTACTTTGAGGTAGTGCAGTGAGGTACTTTGAGGTAGTGCAGTGAGGTACTTTGTACTTTGAGGTAGTGCGGTGAGGTACTTTGTACTTTGAGGTAGTGCAGTGAGGTACTTTGTACTTTGAGGTAGTAGAGTGAGGTACTTTGTACTTTGAGGTAGTGCGGTGCGGTACTTTGTACTTTGAGGTAGTAGAGTGAGGTACTTTGTATTTTGAGGTAGTGCAGTGAGGAACTTTGTACTTTGAGGTAGTAGAGTGAGGAACTTTGTACTTTGAGGTATTGCGGTGAGGTATTTTGTAATTTGAGGTAGTGCAGTGAGGTACCTTGAGGTAGTGCGGTGAGGAACTTTGTACTTTGAGGTAGTAGAGTGCAGTACTTTGTACTTTGAGGTAGTGCGGTGAGGTACTTTGTACTTTGAGGTAGTAGAGTGAGGTACTTTGTACTTTGAGGCAGGGCGGTGAGGAAGTTTGTACTTTGAGGTAGTGCAGTGAGGTACTTTGTACTTTGAGGTAGAGCGGTGAGCTACTTTGTACTTTGAGGTAGTAGAGTGAGGTACTTTGTACTTTGATGTAGGGCGGTGAGGAACTATGTACTTTGAGGTAGTGCAGTGAGGAACTTTGTACTTTGAGGTAGTGCAGTGAGGTACTTTGTACTTTGAGGTAGTGCGGTGAATTACTTTGTACTTTGAGGTAGTGCGGTGCAGTACTTTGTACTTTGAGGTAGTGTAGTGAGCTACTTTGTAGTCAGAGGTAGTAGAGTGAGGTACTTTGTAATTTGTACTTTGAGGTAGTGAAGTGAGGAACTTTGTACTTTGAGGTGGTGCGGTGAGGTACTTTGTACTTTGAGGTAGTGCAGTGAGGAACTTTGAACTTTGAGGTAGTGCGGTGAGGTACTTTGTACTTTGAGATAGTAGAGTGATGTACTTTGTAATTTGAGGTAGTGCAGTGAGGTGCTTTGTACTTTGAGGTAGTGCGGTGAGGTACTTTGTACTTTGCGGTAGTAGAGTGAGGTACTTTGTACTTTGAGGACGTAGAGTGAGGTACTTTGTACTTTGAGGTAGTGCAGTGAGGAACTTTGTACTTTGAGGTAGTAGAGTGCGGTACTTTGTAATTTGAGGTAGTGCAGTGAGGTGCTTTGCACTTTGAGGTAGTGCGGTGAGGTACTTTGTACTTTGAGGTAGTGCAATGAGGTACTTTGTACTTTGATGTAGTGCGGTGACGAACTTTGTACTTTGTGGTAGTGCGGTGAGGTACTTTGTACTTTGAGGTAGTAGAGTGAGGAACTGTGTACTTTGAGGTAGTGCGGTGAGGTACTTTGTACTTTGAGGTAGTGCAGTGAGGTACTTTGTACTTTGAGGTAGTAGAGTGAGATACTTTGTAGTTTGTGGTAGTGCGGTGCCGTACTTTGTACTTTGAGGTAGTAGAGTGAGGAACTTTGTACTTTGAGGTAGAGCGGTGAGTTAGTTTGTACTTTGAGGTAGTGCAGTGAGGTACCTTGAGGTAGTGCGGTGAGGAACTTTGTACTTTGAGGTAGTAGAGTGAGGTACTTTGTACTTTGATGTAGTGCAGTGAGGAACTTTGTACTTTGAGGTAGTGCAGTGAGGTACTTTGTACTTTGAGGTAGAGCGGTGAGCTACTTTGTACTTTGAGGTAGTAGAGTGAGGTACTTTGTACTTTGAGGTAGTGCAGTGAGGTACTTTGTACTTTGAGGTAGTGCAGTGAGGTAGTTTGTACTTTGAGGTAGTAGAGTGAGGCACTTTGTACTTTGAGGTAGTGCAGTGAGGAACTTTGTACTTTGAGGTAGTAGAGTGAGGAACTTTGTACTTTGAGGTAGTGCGGTGAGGTAGTTTGTACTTTGAGGTAGTGCAGTGAGGTACCTTGAGGTAGTGCGGTGAGGAACTTTGTACTTTGAGGTAGTAGAGTGAGGTACTTTGTACTTTGAGGTAGTGCAGTGAGGTACTTTGTACTTTGAGGTAGAGCGGTGAGCTACTTTGTACTTTGAGGTAGTAGAGTGAGGTACTTTGTACTTTGAGGTAGTGCAGTGAGGAACTTTGTACTTTGAGGTAGTAGAGTGAGGAACTTTGTACTTTGAGGTAGTGCGGTGAGGTAGTTTGTACTTTGAGGTAGTGCAGTGAGGTACCTTGAGGTAGTGCGGTGAGGAACTTTGTACTTTGAGGCAGTAGAGTGAGGTACTTTGTACTTTGATGTAGTGCAGTGAGGAACTTTGTACTTTGAGGTAGTGCAGTGAGGTACCTCGTACTTTGAGGTAGTGCGGTGAGATACTTTGTACTTTGAGGTAGCAGAGTGAGGTACTTTGTACTTTGAGGTAGTGTGGTGAGGAACTTTGTACTTTGAGGTAGTGCAGTGACGTACTTTGAGGTAGTGCAGTGAGGTAGTTTGTACTTTGACGTAGTGCAGTGAGGTACTTTGTACTTTGAGGTAGTGCGGTGAGGTACTTTGTACTTTGAAGTAGTAGAGTGATGTACTTCTTACTTTGAGGTAGTGCAGTGAGGTACTTTGTACTTTGAGGTAGTGCGGTGAGGTACTTTGTACTTTGAGGTAGTAGAGTGAGGTACTTTGTACTTTGAGGTAGTGTGGTGAGGAACTTTGTACTTTGAGGTAGTGCAGTGAGGAACTTTGTACTTTGAGGTAGTGCAGTGAGGTACTTTGTACTTTGACGTAGTGCAGTGAGGTACTTTGTACTTTGAGGTAGTAGAGTGAGGTTCTTTGTACTTTGAGGTAGTAGAATGAGGTACTTTGTACTTTGAGGTAGTGCATTGAGGTACTTTGAGGTAGTGCTGTGAGGTACTTTGTACTTTGAGGTAGTGCGGTGAGGTACATTGTACTTTGAGGAAGTAGAGTGAGGTACTTTGTACTTTGAGGTAGTGCGGTGAGGTACTTTGTACTTTGAGGTAGTAGAGTGAGGTACTTTGTACTTTGAGGTAGTGTGGTGAGGAACTTTGTACTTTGAGGTAGTGCAGTGAGGTACTTTGTATTTTGACGTAGTGCAGTGAGGTACTTTGTACTTTGAGGTAGCAGAGTGAGGTTCTTTGTACTTTGAAATAGTAGAGTGAGGTACTTTGTACTTTGAGGTAGTGCAGTGAGGTACTTTGAGGTAGTGCAGTGAGGTACTTTGTACTTTGAGGTAGTGCGGTGAGGTACTTTGTACTTTGAGGTAGTGCGGTGAGGTACTTTGTACTTTGAGGAAGTAGAGTGAGGTACTTTGTACTTTGAGGTAGTGCGGTGAGGTACTTTGTACTTTGATGTAGTGCAGTGACGTAGTTTGTACTTTGAGGTAGTGCGGTGAGGTACTTTGAGGTAGTGCAGTGAGGTACTTTGTACTTTGAGGTAGTAGAGTGATGTACTTTGTACTTTGAGATAGTGCAGTGAGGTACCTTGTACTTTGAGGTAGTGCGGTGAGATACTTTGTACTTTGAGGTAGTAGAGTGAGGTACTTTGTACTTTGAGGTCGTGCTGTGATGAACTATGTACTTTGAGGTAGTGCAGTGAGGAACTTTGTACTTTGAGGTAGAGCGGTGAGCTACTTTGTACTTTGAGGTAGTAGAGTGAGTACTTTGTACTTTGAGGTAGTGGAGTGAGGTACTTTGTACTTTGAGTTAGTGCAGTGAGGAACTTTGTACTTTGAGGTAGTAGAGTGAGGTACTTTGTACTTTGAGGTAGTGCGGTGAGGTACTTTGTACTTTGAGGTAGTAGAGTGAAGTACTTTGTACTTTGAGGTAGGGCGGTGAGGAACTTTGTACTTTGAGGTAGTGCAGTGAGGAACTTTGTACTTTGAGGTAGTGCAGTGAGGTACTTTGTACTTTGAGGTAGAGCGGTGAGCTACTTTGTACTTTGAGGTAGTAGAGCGAGGTACTTTGTACTTTGAGGTAGTGCGGTGAGGTACTTTGTACTTTGAGGTAGTGCAGTGAGGTACTTTGTACTTTGAGGTAGTAGAGTGAGGTACTTTGTACTTTGAGGTAGTGCGGTGCGGTACTTTGTACTTTGAGGTAGTAGAGTGAGGTACTTTGTATTTTGAGGTAGTGCAGTGAGGAACTTTGTACTTTGAGGTAGTAGAGTGAGGAACTTTGTACTTTGAGGTATTGCGGTGAGGTATTTTGTAATTTGAGGTAGTGCAGTGAGGTACCTTGAGGTAGTGCGGTGAGGAACTTTGTACTTTGAGGTAGTAGAGTGAGGTACTTTGTACTTTGAGGTAGTGCAGTGAGGTACTTTGTACTTTGAGGTAGAGCAGTGAGCTACTTTGTACTTTGAGGTAGTAGAGTGAGGTACTTTGTACTTTGAGGTAGGGCGGTGAGGAACTATGTACTTTGAGGTAGTGCAGTGAGGAACTTTGTACTTTGAGGTAGTGTAGTGAGGTACTTTGAGGTAGTGCAGTGAGGTACTTTGTACTTTGAGGTAGTGCGGTGAGGTACTTTGTACTTCGAGGTAGTGCGATGCAGTACTTTGTACTTTGAGGTAGTGTAGTGAGGTACTTTGTAGTCTGAGGTAGTAGTGTGAGGTACTTTGTAATTTGTACTTTGAGGTAGCGCAGTGAGGAACTTTGTACTTTGAGGTGGTGCGGTGAGGTACTTTGTACTTTGAGGTAGTGCAGTGAGGAACTTTGTACTTTGAGGTAGTGCGGTGTGGTATTTTGTACTTTGAGATAGTAGAGTGATGTACTTTGTACTTTGAGGTAGTGCAGTGAGGTGCTTTGTACTTTGAGGTAGTGCGGTGAGGTACTTTGTACTTTGAGGTAGTAGAGTGAGGTAGTTTGTACTTTGAGGAAGTAGAGAGAGGTACTTTGTACTTTGAGGTAGTAGAGTGAGGTACTTTGTATTTTGAGGTAGTGCGGTGAGGTACTTTGTACTTTGAGGTAGTAGAGTGAGGTACTTTGTACTTTGAGGTAGTGCAGTGAGGTACTTTGTACTTTGAGGTAGTGCAGTGAGCAACTTTGTACTTTGAGGTAGTAGAGTGAGGTACTTTGTACTTTGATGTAGTGCGGTGAGGTACTTCGTACTTTGAGGTAGTGCAGTGAGGTATTTTGAGGTAGTGCAGTGAGGTACTTTGTACTTTGAGGTAGTGCGGTGAGGTACTTTGTACATTGAGGTAGTGCGGTGCAGTACTTTGTACTTTGAGGTAGTGTAGTGAGGTACTTTGTAGTCTGAGGTAGTTAGGTGAGGTACTTTGTACTTAGAGGCAGGGCGGTGAGGAACTTTGTACTTTGAGGTAGTGCGGTGAGGTACTTTGTACTTTGATATAGTGCGGTGCAGTACTTTGTACTTTGAGGTAGTGTAGTGAGGTACTTTGTAGTCTGAGGTAGTAGAGTGAGGGTCTTTGTAATTTGCACTTTGAGGTAGTGCTGTGAGGAACTTTGTACTTTGAGGTGGAGCGGTGAGGTACTTTGTACTTTGAGGTAGTGCAGTGAGGAACTTTGTAGTTTGAGGTAGTGCGGTGAGGTACTTTGTACTTTGAGATAGTAGAGTGATGTACTTTATACTTTGAGGTAGTGCAGTGAGGTGCTTTGTACTTTGAGGTAGGGCGGTGAGGTACTTTGTACTTTGAAGTAGTGCGGTGAGGAACTTTGTACTTTGAGGTAGTAGAGTGAGGAACTTTGTACTTTGAGGTCGTGCAGTGATGAACTTTGTACTTTGGGGTAGTGCAGTGAGGTACTTTGTACTTTGAGGTAGAGCGGTGAGCTACTTTGTACTTTGAGGTAGTAGAGTGAGGTACTTTGTACTTTGACGTAGTGCGGTGAGGTACTTTGTACTTTGAGGTAGTGCAGTGAGGTATTTTGTACTTTGAAATAGTAGAGTGATGTACTTTGTACTTTGAGGTAGTGCAGTGAGGTACTTCGTACTTTGAGGTAGTACGGTGAGGTACTTTGTACTTTGAGGTAGTAGAGTGAGGTACTTTGTACTTTGAGGAAGTAGAGTGAGGTACTTTGTACTTTGAGGTAGTGCAGTGAGGAACTTTGTACTTTGAGGTAGTAGAGTGAGGTACTTTGTACTTTGAGGTAGTGCAGTGAGGTACTTTGTACTTTGAGGTAGAAGAGTGAGGTACTTGGTATTTTGAGGTAGTGCGGTGAGGTACTTTGCACTTTGAGGTAGTAGAGTGAGGTACTTTGTACTTTGAGGTAGTGTAGTGAGATACATTGTAGTCTGAGGTAGTAGAGTGAGGTACTTTGTAATTTGTACTTTGAGGTAGTGCAGTGAGGAACTTTGTACTTTGAGGTGGTGCGGTGAGGTACTTTGTACATTGAGGTAGTGCAGTGAGGAACTTTGTACTTTGAGTTAGTGCGGTGAGGGATTTTGTACTTTGAGATAGTAGAGTGATGTACTTTGTACTTTGAGGTAGTGCAGTGAGGTGCTTTGTACTTTGAGGTAGTGCGGTGAGGTACTTTGTACTTTGAGGTAGTAGAGTGAGGTACTTTGTACTTTGAGGAAGTAGAGTGAGGTACTTTGTACTTTGAGGTGGTGCAGTGAGGAACTTTGTACTTTGAGGTAGTAGAGTGAGGTACTTTGTACTTTGAGGTAGTGCAGTGAGGTACTTTGTACTTTGAGGTAGTAGAGTGAGGTTCTTTGTATTTTGAGGTAGTGCGGTGAGGTACTTTGTACTTTGAGGTAGTAGAGTGAGGTACTTTGTACTTTGAGGTAGTGCAGTGAGGTACTTTGTACTTTGAGGTCGGGCGGTGAGGAACTTTGTACTTTGAGGTCGTGCAGTGATGAACTTTGTACTTTGAGGTAGTGCAGTGAGGAACTTTGTACTTTGAGGTAGAGCGGTGAGCTACTTTGTACTTTGAGGTAGTAGAGTGAGTACTTTGTACTTTGAGGTAGTGCGGTGAGGTACTTTGTACTTTGAGGTAGTGCAGTGAGGTACTTTGTACTTTGAGGTAGTAGACTGAGGTACTTTGTACTTTGAGGTTGTGCGGTGCGGTACTTTGTACTTTGAGGTAGTAGAGTGAGGTACTTTGTACTTTGAGGTAGTGCAGTGAGGAACTTGGTACTTTGAGGTAGTAGAGTGAGGAACTTTGTACTTTGAGGTAGTGCGGTGAGGTAGAGTGTACTTTGAGGTAGTGCAGTGAGGTACCTTGAGGTAGTGCGGTGAGGAACTTTGTACTTTGAGGTAGTAGAGTGAGGTACTTTGTACTTTGATGTAGTGCAGTGAGGAACTTTGTACTTTGAGGTAGTGCAGTGAGGTACTTTGTACTTTGAGGTAGAGCGGTGAGCTACTTTGTACTTTGAGGTAGTAGAGTGAGGTACTTTGTACTTTGAGGTAGTGCAGTGAGGTACTTTGTACTTTGAGGTAGTGCAGTGAGGTAGTTTGTACTTTGAGGTAGTAGAGTGAGGCACTTTGTACTTTGAGGTAGTGCAGTGAGGAACTTTGTACTTTGAGGTAGTAGAGTGAGGAACTTTGTACTTTGAGGTAGTGCGGTGAGGTAGTTTGTACTTTGAGGTAGTGCAGTGAGGTACCTTGAGGTAGTGCGGTGAGGAACTTTGTACTTTGAGGTAGTAGAGTGAGGTACTTTGTACTTTGAGGTAGTGCAGTGAGGTACTTTGTACTTTGAGGTAGAGCGGTGAGCTACTTTGTACTTTGAGGTAGTAGAGTGAGGTACTTTGTACTTTGAGGTAGTGCAGTGAGGAACTTTGTACTTTGAGGTAGTAGAGTGAGGAACTTTGTACTTTGAGGTAGTGCGGTGAGGTAGTTTGTACTTTGAGGTAGTGCAGTGAGGTACCTTGAGGTAGTGCGGTGAGGAACTTTGTACTTTGAGGCAGTAGAGTGAGGTACTTTGTACTTTGATGTAGTGCAGTGAGGAACTTTGTACTTTGAGGTAGTGCAGTGAGGTACCTCGTACTTTGAGGTAGTGCGGTGAGATACTTTGTACTTTGAGGTAGCAGAGTGAGGTACTTTGTACTTTGAGGTAGTGTGGTGAGGAACTTTGTACTTTGAGGTAGTGCAGTGACGTACTTTGAGGTAGTGCAGTGAGGTAGTTTGTACTTTGACGTAGTGCAGTGAGGTACTTTGTACTTTGAGGTAGTGCGGTGAGGTACTTTGTACTTTGAAGTAGTAGAGTGATGTACTTCTTACTTTGAGGTAGTGCAGTGAGGTACTTTGTACTTTGAGGTAGTGCGGTGAGGTACTTTGTACTTTGAGGTAGTAGAGTGAGGTACTTTGTACTTTGAGGTAGTGTGGTGAGGAACTTTGTATTTTGAGGTAGTGCAGTGAGGTACTTTGTACTTTGAGGTAGTAGAGTGAGGTTCTTTGTACTTTGAGGTAGTAGAATGAGGTACTTTGTACTTTGAGGTAGTGCATTGAGGTACTTTGAGGTAGTGCTGTGAGGTACTTTGTACTTTGAGGTAGTGCGGTGAGGTACATTGTACTTTGAGGAAATAGAGTGAGGTACTTTGTACTTTGAGGTAGTGCGGTGAGGTACTTTGTACTTTGAGGTAGTAGAGTGAGGTACTTTGTACTTTGAGGTAGTGTGGTGAGGAACTTTGTACTTTGAGGTAGTGCAGTGAGGTACTTTGTATTTTGACGTAGTGCAGTGAGGTACTTTGTACTTTGAGGTAGCAGAGTGAGGTTCTTTGTACTTTGAAATAGTAGAGTGAGGTACTTTGTACTTTGAGGTAGTGCAGTGAGGTACTTTGAGGTAGTGCAGTGAGGTACTTTGTACTTTGAGGTAGTGCGGTGAGGTACTTTGTACTTTGAGGTAGTGCGGTGAGGTACTTTGTACTTTGAGGAAGTAGAGTGAGGTACTTTGTACTTTGAGGTAGTGCGGTGAGGTACTTTGTACTTTGAGGTAGTGCAGTGACGTAGTTTGTACTTTGAGGTAGTGCGGTGAGGTACTTTGAGGTAGTGCAGTGAGGTACTTTGTACTTTGAGGTAGTAGAGTGATGTACTTTGTACTTTGAGATAGTGCAGTGAGGTACCTTGTACTTTGAGGTAGTGCGGTGAGATACTTTGTACTTTGAGGTAGTAGAGTGAGGTACTTTGTACTTTGAGGTCGTGCTGTGATGAACTTTGTACTTTGAGGTAGTGCAGTGAGGAACTTTGTACTTTGAGGTAGAGCGGTGAGCTACTTTGTACTTTGAGGTAGTAGAGTGAGTACTTTGTACTTTGAGGTAGTGGAGTGAGGTACTTTGTACTTTGAGTTAGTGCAGTGAGGAACTTTGTACTTTGAGGTAGTAGAGTGAGGTACTTTGTACTTTGAGGTAGTGCGGTGAGGTACTTTGTACTTTGAGGTAGTAGAGTGAAGTACTTTGTACTTTGAGGTAGGGCGGTGAGGAACTTTGTACTTTGAGGTAGTGCAGTGAGGAACTTTGTACTTTGAGGTAGTGCAGTGAGGTACTTTGTACTTTGAGGTAGAGCGGTGAGCTACTTTGTACTTTGAGGTAGTAGAGCGAGGTACTTTGTACTTTGAGGTAGTGCGGTGAGGTACTTTGTACTTTGAGGTAGTGCAGTGAGGTACTTTGTACTTTGAGGTAGTAGAGTGAGGTACTTTGTACTTTGAGGTAGTGCGGTGCGGTACTTTGTACTTTGAGGTAGTAGAGTGAGGTACTTTGTATTTTGAGGTAGTGCAGTGAGGAACTTTGTACTTTGAGGTAGTAGAGTGAGGAACTTTGTACTTTGAGGTATTGCGGTGAGGTATTTTGTAATTTGAGGTAGTGCAGTGAGGTACCTTGAGGTAGTGCGGTGAGGAACTTTGTACTTTGAGGTAGTAGAGTGAGGTACTTTGTACTTTGAGGTAGTGCAGTGAGGTACTTTGTACTTTGAGGTAGAGCAGTGAGCTACTTTGTACTTTGAGGTAGTAGAGTGAGGTACTTTGTACTTTGAGGTAGGGCGGTGAGGAACTATGTACTTTGAGGTAGTGCAGTGAGGAACTTTGTACTTTGAGGTAGTGTAGTGAGGTACTTTGAGGTAGTGCAGTGAGGTACTTTGTACTTTGAGGTAGTGCGGTGAGGTACTTTGTACTTCGAGGTAGTGCGATGCAGTACTTTGTACTTTGAGGTAGTGTAGTGAGGTACTTTGTAGTCTGAGGTAGTAGTGTGAGGTACTTTGTAATTTGTACTTTGAGGTAGCGCAGTGAGGAACTTTGTACTTTGAGGTGGTGCGGTGAGGTACTTTGTACTTTGAGGTAGTGCAGTGAGGAACTTTGTACTTTGAGGTAGTGCGGTGTGGTATTTTGTACTTTGAGATAGTAGAGTGATGTACTTTGTACTTTGAGGTAGTGCAGTGAGGTGCTTTGTACTTTGAGGTAGTGCGGTGAGGTACTTTGTACTTTGAGGTAGTAGAGTGAGGTAGTTTGTACTTTGAGGAAGTAGAGTGAGGTACTTTGTACTTTGAGGTAGTAGAGTGAGGTACTTTGTATTTTGAGGTAGTGCGGTGAGGTACTTTGTACTTTGAGGTAGTAGAGTGAGGTACTTTGTACTTTGAGGTAGTGCAGTGAGGTACTTTGTACTTTGAGGTAGTGCAGTGAGCAACTTTGTACTTTGAGGTAGTAGAGTGAGGTACTTTGTACTTTGATGTAGTGCGGTGAGGTACTTCGTACTTTGAGGTAGTGCAGTGAGGTATTTTGAGGTAGTGCAGTGAGGTACTTTGTACTTTGAGGTAGTGCGGTGAGGTACTTTGTACATTGAGGTAGTGCGGTGCAGTACTTTGTACTTTGAGGTAGTGTAGTGAGGTACTTTGTAGTCTGAGGTAGTTAGGTGAGGTACTTTGTACTTAGAGGCAGGGCGGTGAGGAACTTTGTACTTTGAGGTAGTGCGGTGAGGTACTTTGTACTTTGATATAGTGCGGTGCAGTACTTTGTACTTTGAGGTAGTGTAGTGAGGTACTTTGTAGTCTGAGGTAGTAGAGTGAGGGTCTTTGTAATTTGCACTTTGAGGTAGTGCTGTGAGGAACTTTGTACTTTGAGGTGGAGCGGTGAGGTACTTTGTACTTTGAGGTAGTGCAGTGAGGAACTTTGTAGTTTGAGGTAGTGCGGTGAGGTACTTTGTACTTTGAGATAGTAGAGTGATGTACTTTATACTTTGAGGTAGTGCAGTGAGGTGCTTTGTACTTTGAGGTAGGGCGGTGAGGTACTTTGTACTTTGAAGTAGTGCGGTGAGGAACTTTGTACTTTGAGGTAGTAGAGTGAGGAACTTTGTACTTTGAGGTCGTGCAGTGATGAACTTTGTACTTTGGGGTAGTGCAGTGAGGTACTTTGTACTTTGAGGTAGAGCGGTGAGCTACTTTGTACTTTGAGGTAGTAGAGTGAGGTACTTTGTACTTTGACGTAGTGCGGTGAGGTACTTTGTACTTTGAGGTAGTGCAGTGAGGTATTTTGTACTTTGAAATAGTAGAGTGATGTACTTTGTACTTTGAGGTAGTGCAGTGAGGTACTTCGTACTTTGAGGTAGTACGGTGAGGTACTTTGTACTTTGAGGTAGTAGAGTGAGGTACTTTGTACTTTGAGGAAGTAGAGTGAGGTACTTTGTACTTTGAGGTAGTGCAGTGAGGAACTTTGTACTTTGAGGTAGTAGAGTGAGGTACTTTGTACTTTGAGGTAGTGCAGTGAGGTACTTTGTACTTTGAGGTAGAAGAGTGAGGTACTTGGTATTTTGAGGTAGTGCGGTGAGGTACTTTGCACTTTGAGGTAGTAGAGTGAGGTACTTTGTACTTTGAGGTAGTGTAGTGAGATACATTGTAGTCTGAGGTAGTAGAGTGAGGTACTTTGTAATTTGTACT
The DNA here is from genome assembly GCF_030028105.1 of Mobula birostris. Taxonomy (NCBI): domain Eukaryota; kingdom Metazoa; phylum Chordata; class Chondrichthyes; order Myliobatiformes; family Myliobatidae; genus Mobula; species Mobula birostris. Next base: position 8,712 of record NW_027276952.1, on the reverse strand, counting down.
TTGAGGTAGTGCAGTGAGGAACTTTGTACTTTGAGGTGGTGCGGTGAGGTACTTTGTACATTGAGGTAGTGCAGTGAGGAACTTTGTACTTTGAGTTAGTGCGGTGAGGGATTTTGTACTTTGAGATAGTAGAGTGATGTACTTTGTACTTTGAGGTAGTGCAGTGAGGTGCTTTGTACTTTGAGGTAGTGCGGTGAGGTACTTTGTACTTTGAGGTAGTAGAGTGAGGTACTTTGTACTTTGAGGAAGTAGAGTGAGGTACTTTGTACTTTGAGGTGGTGCAGTGAGGAACTTTGTACTTTGAGGTAGTAGAGTGAGGTACTTTGTACTTTGAGGTAGTGCAGTGAGGTACTTTGTACTTTGAGGTAGTAGAGTGAGGTTCTTTGTATTTTGAGGTAGTGCGGTGAGGTACTTTGTACTTTGAGGTAGTAGAGTGAGGTACTTTGTACTTTGAGGTAGTGCAGTGAGGTACTTTGTACTTTGAGGTCGGGCGGTGAGGAACTTTGTACTTTGAGGTCGTGCAGTGATGAACTTTGTACTTTGAGGTAGTGCAGTGAGGAACTTTGTACTTTGAGGTAGAGCGGTGAGCTACTTTGTACTTTGAGGTAGTAGAGTGAGTACTTTGTACTTTGAGGTAGTGCGGTGAGGTACTTTGTACTTTGAGGTAGTGCAGTGAGGTACTTTGTACTTTGAGGTAGTAGACTGAGGTACTTTGTACTTTGAGGTTGTGCGGTGCGGTACTTTGTACTTTGAGGTAGTAGAGTGAGGTACTTTGTACTTTGAGGTAGTGCAGTGAGGAACTTGGTACTTTGAGGTAGTAGAGTGAGGAACTTTGTACTTTGAGGTAGTGCGGTGAGGTAGATTGTACTTTGAGGTAGTGCAGTGAGGTACCTTGAGGTAGTGTGGTGAGGATCTTTGTACTTTGAGGTAGTAGAGTGAGGTACTTTGTACTTTGAGGTAGTGCAGTGAGGTACTTTGTACTTTGAGGTAGAGCGTTGAGCTACTTTGTACTTTGAGGTAGTAGAGTGAGGTACTTTGTACTTTGAGGTAGGGCGGTGAGGAACTATGTACTTTGAGGTAGTGCAGTGAGGAACTTTGTACTTTGAGGTAGTGCAGTGAGGTACTTTGAGGTAGTGCAGTGAGGTACTTTCTACTTTGAGGTAGTGCGGTGAGGTACTTTGTAGTTTGAGGTAGTAGAGTGAGGTACTTTGTACTTTGAGGTTGTGTACTGAGGTGCTTTGTACTTTGAGGTAGTGAGGTGAGGTACTTTGTACTTTGAGGTAGTGCAATGAGGTACTTTGTACTTTGAAGTAGTGCGGTGAGGAACTTTGTACTTTGAGGTAGTAGAGTGAGGTACTTTGTACTTTGAGGTAGTGCAGTGAGGTACTTTGCACTTTGAGGTAGTGTGGTGAGGAACTTTGTACTTTGATGTAGTAGGGTGAGGTACTTTGTACTTTGAGGTAGTGCAGGGAGGTACTTTGTACTTTGAGTTAGTGCAGTGAGGAACTTTGTACTTTGAGGTAGTAGAGTGCGGTACTTTGTACTTTGAGGTAGTGCGGTGAGGTACTTTGTACTTTGAGGTAGTAGAGTGAGGTACTTTGTACTTTGAGGCAGGGCGGTGAGGAAGTTTGTACTTTGAGGTAGTGCAGTGAGGTACTTTGTACTTTGAGGTAGAGCGGTGAGCTACTTTGTACTTTGAGGTAGTAGAGTGAAGTACTTTGTACTTTGAGGTAGTGCGGTGAGGTACTTTGTACTTTGAGGTAGTGCAGTGAGGTACTTTGTATTTTGAGGTAGTGCAGTGAGGAACTTTGTACTTTGAGGTAGTAGAGTGAGGAACTTTGTACTTTGAGGTATTGCGGTGAGGTAGTTTGTACTTTGAGGTAGTGCAGTGAGGTACCTTGAGGTAGTGCGGTGAGGAACTTTGTACTTTGAGGTAGTAGAGTGAGGTACTTTGTACTTTGAGGTAGTGCAGTGAGGTACTTTGTACTTTGAGGTAGAGCAGTGAGCTACTTTGTACTTTGAGGTAGTAGAGTGAGGTACTTTGTACTTTGAGGTAGGGCGGTGAGGAACTATGTACTTTGAGGTAGTGCAGTGAGGAACTTTGTACTTTGAGGTAGTGTAGTGAGGTACTTTGAGGTAGTGCAGTGAGGTACTTTGTACTTTGAGGTAGTGCGGTGAGGTACTTTGTACTTTGAGGTAGTGCGATGCAGTACTTTGTACTTTGAGGTAGTGTTGTGAGGTACTTTGTAGTCTGAGGTAGTAGTGTGAGGTACTTTGTAATTTGTACTTTGAGGTAGTGCAGTGAGGAACTTTGTACTTTGAGGTGGTGCGGTGAGGTACTTTGTACTTTGAGGTAGTGCAGTGAGGAACTTTGTACTTTGAGGTAGTGCGGTGTGGTATTTTGTACTTTGAGATAGTAGAGTGATGTACTTTGTACTTTGAGGTAGTGCAGTGAGGTGCTTTGTACTTTGAGGTAGTGCGGTGAGGTACTTTGTACTTTGAGGTAGTAGAGTGAGGTAGTTTGTACTTTGAGGAAGTAGAGTGAGGTAGTTTGTTCTTTGAGGTAGTAGAGTGAGGTACTTTGTATTTTGAGGTAGTGCGGTGAGGTACTTTGTACTTTGAGGTAGTAGAGTGAGGTACTTTGTACTTTGAGGTAGTGCAGTGAGGTACTTTGTACTTTGAGGTAGTGCAGTGAGGAACTTTGTACTTTGAGGTAGTAGAGTGAGGTACTTTGTACTTTGATGTAGTGCGGTGAGGTACTTTGTACTTTGAGGTAGTGCAGTGAGGTATTTTGAGGTAGTGCAGTGAGGTACTTTGTACTTTGAGGTAGTGCGGTGAGGTACTTTGTACATTGAGGTAGTGCGGTGCAGTACTTTGTACTTTGAGGTAGTGTAGTGAGGTACTTTGTAGTCTGAGGTAGTTAGGTGAGGTACTTTGTACTTAGAGGCAGGGCGGTGAGGAACTTTGTACTTTGAGGTAGTGCTGTGAGGTACTTTGTACTTTGATATAGTGCGGTGCAGTACTTTGTACTTTGAGGTAGTGTAGTGAGGTACTTTGTAGTCTGAGGTAGTAGAGTGAGGGTCTTTGTAATTTGCACTTTGAGGTAGTGCTGTGAGGAACTTTGTACTTAGAGGTGGAGCGGTGAGGTACTTTGTACTTTGAGGTAGTGCAGTGAGGAACTTTGTAGTTTGAGGTAGTGCGGTGAGGTACTTTGTACTTTGAGATAGTAGAGTGATGTACTTTATACTTTGAGGTAGTGCAGTGAGGTGCTTTGTACTTTGAGGTAGGGCGGTGAGGTACTTTGTACTTTGAAGTAGTGCGGTGAGGAACTTTGTACTTTGAGGTAGTAGAGTGAGGTACTTTGTACTTTGAGGTAGTAGAGTGAGGAACTTTGTTCTTTGAGGTAGTGTAGTGAGGAAGTTTGTAATTTGAGGTAGTAGAGTGAGGTATTTTGTACTTTGAGGTAGTGCAGTGAGGTACTTTGTACTTTGAGTTAGTGCAGTGAGGAACATTATACTTTGAAGTAGTAGAGTGAGGCACTTTGTAGTTTGAGGTAGTGCGGTGAGGTACTTTGTACTTAGAGGTAGTAGAGTGAGGTACTTTGTACTTTGAGGTAGGGCGGTGAGGAACTTTGTACTTTGAGGTCGTGCAGTGATGAACTTTGTACTTTGGGGTAGTGCAGTGAGGTACTTTGTACTTTGAGGTAGAGCGGTGAGCTACTTTGTACTTTGAGGTAGTAGAGTGAGGAACTTTGTACTTTGACGTAGTGCGGTGAGGTACTTTGTACTTTGAGGTAGTGCAGTGAGGTACTTTGTACTTTGAGGTAGTAGACTGAGGTACTTTGTACTTTGAGGTTGTGCGGTGCGGTACTTTGTACTTTGAGGTAGTAGAGTGAGGTACTTTGTACTTTGAGGTAGTGCAGTGAGGAACTTTGTACTTTGAGGTAGTAGAGTGGGGAACTTTGTACTTTGAGGAAGTGCGGTGAGGTAGTTTGTACTTTGAGGTAGTGCAGTGAGGTACCTTGAGGTAGTGCGGTGAGGAACTTTGTACTTTGAGATAGTAGAGTGAGGTACTTTGTAGTTTGAGGTAGTGCAGTGAGGTACTTTGTACTTTGAGGTAGAGCGGTGAGCTACTTTGTACTTTGAGGTAGTAGAGTGAGGTACTTTGTACTTTGAGGTAGGGCGGTGAGGAACTATGTACTTTGAGGTAGTGCAGTGAGGAACTTTGTACTTTGAGGTAGTGCAGTGAGGTACTTTGAGGTAGTGCAGTGAGGTACTTTCTACTTTGAGGTAGTGCGGTGAGGTACTTTGTAGTTTGAGGTAGTGCGGTGTAGTACTTTGTACTTTGAGGTAGTGTAGTGAGGTACTTTGTAGTCTGAGGTAGTAGAGTGAGGTACTTTGTAATTTGTACTTTGAGGTAGTGCAGTGAGGAACTTTGTACTTTGAGGTGGTGCGGTGAGATACTTTGTACTTTGAGGTAGTGCAGTGAGGACCTTTGTACCTTGAGGTAGTGCGGTGAGGTATTTTGTACTTTGAAATAGTAGAGTGATGTACTTTGTACTTTGAGGTAGTGCAGTGAGGTACTTCGTACTTTGAGGTAGTGCGGTGAGGTACTTTGTACTTTGAGGTAGTAGAGTGAGGTACTTTGTACTTTGAGGAAGTAGAGTGAGGTACTTTGTACTTTGAGGTAGTGCAGTCAGGAACTTTGTACTTTGAGGTAGTAGAGTGAGGTACTTTGTACTTTGAGGTAGTGCAGTGAGGTACTTTGTACTTTGAGGTAGAAGAGTGAGGTACTTGGTATTTTGAGGTAGTGCGGTGAGGTACTTTGTACTTTGAGGTAGTAGAGTGAGGTACTTTGTACTTTGAGGTAATGCAGTGAGGTACTTTGTACTTTGAGGTAGTGCAGTGAGGAACTTTGTACTTTGAGGTAGTAGAGTGAGGTACTTTGTACTTTGATGTAGTGCGGTGAGGTACTTTGCACTTTGAGGTAGTAGAGTGAGGTACTTTGTACTTTGAGGTAGGGCAGTGAGGAACTTTGTACTTTGAGGTCGTGCAGTGAGGAACTTTGTACTTTGAGGTAGTGCAGTGAGATACTTTGAGGTAGTGCAGTGAGGTACTTTGTATTTTGAGGTAGTGCGGTGAGGTACTTTGTACTTTGAGGTAGTGCGGTGCAGTACTTTGTACTTTGAGGTAGTGTAGTGAGGTACATTGTAGTCTGAGGTAGTAGAGTGAGGTACTTTGTAATTTGTACTTTGAGGTAGTGCAGTGAGGAACTTTGTACTTTGAGGTGGTGCGGTGAGGTACTTTGTACATTGAGGTAGTGCAGTGAGGAACTTTGTACTTTGAGGTAGTGCGGTGACGGATTTTGTACTTTGAGATAGTAGAGTGATGTACTTTGTACTTTGAGGTAGTGCAGTGAGGTGCTTTGTACTTTGAGGTAGTGCGGTGAGGTACTTTGTACTTTGAGGTAGTAGAGTGAGGTACTTTGTACTTTGAGGAAGTAGAGTGAGGTACTTTGTACTTTGAGGTGGTGCAGTGAGGAACTTTGTACTTTGAGGTAGTAGAGTGAGGTACTTTGTACTTTGAGGTAGTGCAGTGAGGTACTTTGTACTTTGAGGTAGTAGAGTGAGGTTCTTTGTATTTTGAGGTAGTGCGGTGAGGTACTTTGTACTTTGAGGTAGTAGAGTGAGGTACTTTGTACTTTGAGGTAGTGCAGTGAGGTACTTTGTACTTTGAGGTCGGGCTTGAGGAACTTTGTACTTTGAGGTCGTGCAGTGATGAACTTTGTACTTTGAGGTAGTGCAGTGAGGAACTTTGTACTTTGAGGTAGAGCGGTGAGCTACTTTGTACTTTGAGGTAGTAGAGTGAGTACTTTGTACTTTGAGGTAGTGCGGTGAGGTACTTTGTACTTTGAGGTAGTGCAGTGAGGTACTTTGTACTTTGAGGTAGTAGACTGAGGTACTTTGTACTTTGAGGTTGTGCGGTGCGGTACTTTGTACTTTGAGGTAGTAGAGTGAGGTACTTTGTACTTTGAGGTAGGGCGGTGAGGAACTATGTACTTTGAAGTAGTGCAGTGAGGAACTTTGTACTTTGAGGTAGTGCAGTGAGGTACTTTGAGGTAGTGCAGTGAGGTACTTTCTACTTTGAGGTAGTGCGGTGAGGTACTTTGTAGTTTGAGGTAGTGCGGTGTAGTACTTTGTACTTTGAGGTAGTGTAGTGAGGTACTTTGTAGTCTGAGGTAGTAGAGTGAGGTACTTTGTAATTTGTACTTTGAGGTAGTGCAGTGAGGAACTTTGTACTTTGAGGTGGTGCGGTGAGGTACTTTGTACTTTGAGGTAGTGCAGTGAGGACCTTTGTACCTTGAGGTAGTGCGGTGAGGTATTTTGTACTTTGAAATAGTAGAGTGATGTACTTTGTACTTTGAGGTAGTGCAGTGAGGTACTTCGTACTTTGAGGTAGTGCGGTGAGGTACTTTGTACTTTGAGGTAGTAGAGTGAGGTACTTTGTACTTTGAGGAAGTAGAGTGAGGTACTTTGTACTTTGAGGTAGTGCAGTGAGGAACTTTGTACTTTGAGGTAGTAGAGTGAGGTACTTTGTACTTTGAGGTAGTGCAGTGAGGTACTTTGTACTTTGAGGTAGAAGAGTGAGGTACTTGGTATTTTGAGGTAGTGCGGTGAGGTACTTTGTACTTTGAGGTAGTAGAGTGAGGTACTTTGTACTTTGAGGTAATGCAGTGAGGTGCTTTGTACTTTGAGGTAGTGCAGTGAGGAACTTTGTACTTTGAGGTAGTAGAGTGAGGTACTTTGTACTTTGATGTAGTGCGGTGAGGTACTTTGCACTTTGAGGTAGTAGAGTGAGGTACTTTGTACTTTGAGGTAGGGCAGTGAGGAACTTTGTACTTTGAGGTCGTGCAGTGAGGAACTTTGTACTTTGAGGTAGTGCAGTGAGGTACTTTGAGGTAGTGCAGTGAGGTACTTTGTATTTTGAGGTAGTGCGGTGAGGTACTTTGTACTTTGAGGTAGTGCGGTGCAGTACTTCGTACTTTGAGGTAGTGTACTGAGGTACATTGTAGTCTGAAGTAGTAGAGTGAGGTACTTTGTAATTTGTACTTTGAGGTAGTGCAGTGAGGAACTTTGTACTTTGAGGTGGTGCGGTGAGGTACTTTGTACATTGAGGTAGTGCAGTGAGGAACTTTGTACTTTGAGGTAGTGCGGTGAGGGATTTTGTACTTTGAGATAGTAGAGTGATGTACTTTGTACTTTGAGGTAGTGCAGTGAGGTGCTTTGTACTTTGAGGTAGTGCGGTGAGGTACTTTGTACTTTGAGGTAGTAGAGTGAGGTACTTTGTACTTTGAGGAAGTAGAGTGAGGTACTTTGTACTTTGAGGTGGTGCAGTGAGGAACTTTGTACTTTGAGGTAGTAGAGTGAGGTACTTTGTACTTTGAGGTAGTGCAGTGAGGTACTTTGTACTTTGAGGTAGTAGAGTGAGGTTCTTTGTATTTTGAGGTAGTGCGGTGAGGTACTTTGTACTTTGAGGTAGTAGAGTGAGGTACTTTGTACTTTGAGGTAGTGCAGTGAGGTACTTTGTACTTTGAGGTCGGGCTTGAGGAACTTTGTACTTTGAGGTCGTGCAGTGATGAACTTTGTACTTTGAGGTAGTGCAGTGAGAAACTTTGTACTTTGAGGTAGAGCGGTGAGCTACTTTGTACTTTGAGGTAGTAGAGTGAGTACTTTGTACTTTGAGGTAGTGCGGTGAGGTACTTTGTACTTTGAGGTAGTGCAGTGAGGTACTTTGTACTTTGAGGTAGTAGACTGAGGTACTTTGTACTTTGAGGTTGTGCGGTGCGGTACTTTGTACTTTGAGGTAGTAGAGTGAGGTACTTTGTACTTTGAGGTAGTGCAGTGAGGAACTTGGTACTTTGAGGTAGTAGAGTGAGGAACTTTGTACTTTGAGGTAGTGCGGTGAGGTAGATTGTACTTTGAGGTAGTGCAGTGAGGTACCTTGAGGTAGTGTGGTGAGGATCTTTGTACTTTGAGGTAGTAGAGTGAGGTACTTTGTACTTTGAGGTAGTGCAGTGAGGTACTTTGTACTTTGAGGTAGAGCGTTGAGCTACTTTGTACTTTGAGGTAGTAGAGTGAGGTACTTTGTACTTTGAGGTAGGGCGGTGAGGAACTATGTACTTTGAGGTAGTGCAGTGAGGAACTTTGTACTTTGAGGTAGTGCAGTGAGGTACTTTGAGGTAGTGCAGTGAGGTACTTTCTACTTTGAGGTAGTGCGGTGAGGTACTTTGTAGTTTGAGGTAGTGCGGTGCAGTACTTTGTACTTTGAGGTAGTGTAGTGAGCTACTTTGTAGTCAGAGGTAGTAGAGTGAGGTACTTTGTAATTTGTACTTTGAGGTAGTGAAGTGAGGAACTTTGTACTTTGAGGTGGTGCGGTGAGGTACTTTGTACTTTGAGGTAGTGCAGTGAGGAACTTTGAACTTTGAGGTAGTGCGGTGAGGTACTTTGTACTTTGAGATAGTAGAGTGATGTACTTTGTAATTTGAGGTAGTGCAGTGAGGTGCTTTGTACTTTGAGGTAGTGCGGTGAGGTACTTTGTACTTTGCGGTAGTAGAGTGAGGTACTTTGTACTTTGAGGACGTAGAGTGAGGTACTTTGTACTTTGAGGTAGTGCAGTGAGGAACTTTGTACTTTGAGGTAGTAGAGTGCGGTAC